>NW_027187327.1:4069358-4071970 GCF_028583685.1 Petaurus breviceps papuanus
GGGAAGAAGAAAAGGAGGGGAAGGAGAGAAGAGAGGAAGAAGAGAGGGAAGGAAGGAGAAAAAAGGAAGGAAGGAAGGGCATTTTTTAAGTGCTATGTCTATGTCTAATGAAAATCTCTCCCCCCCCCTTTTTTTTTTGCTTTTTGGAGGTGGGAAGGTAGGGCAATCGGGGTTAAGTGACTTGCCCAAGGTCACATGGCTAGTTTTTGTGTTAAGTATCTGAGTCCAGATTTGAACTCAGGTCCTCCTGACTCCTGGGCCAGTGCTCTATTCACTGTGCCACCTAGACACCCCATGAAAATCATTTTTATGGGTAGCAGGGACCTTGAGAAATTATTTAAGACAATTATTGGTAACATTGTACCTCATCCTTACCACATACAGTTCTTTTTTGGTTTTGTTCCTTTTTCCTCTTCCTCTTTTTCTTCTTTATCCTTCTGCTAATTTTTCTTTTCATTCTTTCCTTTTCTGCTTTTCATGCTAGAGAGAAACCAGTGATCTTGTAGGTTAAAAAAAAGTGTAACAGAGACTGGAAGGAATGCAAAACAAAGTAATTACATTGGAGGTAACTGCTCTACCTGATCCTTTTGATTTTACACTGTCAGAGGTTCTTAGCCTGGGGTCCTTAAATTTGCATATACATGCATACATGAATACACGTGTGTATGTGTATGTATATATTGATAACTCTATTTCTATATAATTGCTTTCCTTTGTAATTCTATGTGTTTTATTTTATACATTTAGAAACCTTTTTCTGAGAAGAGGTCCATAAGTTTCACTAGACTGATAAAGGGGGCTGTGACACACAAAAAAAGGTTAAGAATCCTTGTTCTATTTGATTTTGAATCACATGGAAAACAGAGGTATTGTAGAAGTTGAAAAATAATTTCATCCTTATAATTTCACATAACTCCTTTGGTAATTTTGCTAAGTGAAATCCTCAGAATGTTTTTCAGAGATATAAACTAATGTTTAGGGTATATCAGGGATTAAAAGGCATTTCTAAACTCAAGTCAGGTAGAAATCAAAGAGTTCAAGTTCAGCAAGAGAAATGTGTTTCAAAGGGAAAGCTTTAAAAGTCTAATGAAACTTGAAGAAACTCAGATTGTTAGAGGATTAGATACCAGGTGATAATTATTTTAGCCATAGCAACTTATGAAACTAAGATGTGATCACCTTTGGCAGAGAGAGTACCCTATGCTGGTAAAATCCTAGGTATTTTGAAGTTTTCAAGTAATTTACAACATATAATGAAGCTATAATTACGAATTATTTCAATATTTTGAAGTGTTGAAGTAATATACAATTTATAATGAAGTTTTGTTTACTAGTTAACAGAAATAATTTGCCTTATAGCAATTCTTCTTATAAAATATAATTTGACTTCCATTTATTATGTAAAAGTTATCCTTGAAAGATACACTTTACCAATAATACAGGCAATTAGTTGTAGTGAGAATTGGAGATGAGAGTTGGATAGTCTAAATATTACATAAGTAGCTTTGAGATATTAAAAGAACCAAAGGAAATCCCTGGCTAGACATTAATCACTCCCCATCCTTACCCTTCCAGGAGGGAATCAAGAATCTCCACTCCACTTGAACCCTCTTCCCAAAGGTGCTATATATATATGTATGTGTCTGTGTCTGTGTGTATACCAAATATATTTATAGAAATTAAATATATAAACATATTTTACATGTATATATTTAAATTAAATATATGCATATATTTAAATACACACATAGGTTAAATACACATACTTCCTGAGGCAAAGGCCCATCTTTTAAAAACCAGTATTCTCCAGGTACTATTTTATGGCTCTGAATTCTGGGATATCATAAGCTCAGAAGAATCAGAATTAAAAGTACTTTTCTACAATGGAAAAACACATAGTAGGCCTGAATAGTATATTATCATTGATGAGTTATGTATGAAAAGTGTTCATCAAAGTCATCATTAAGGGAAAGTGGTGGGTTAGTCATTGTGATAGTAATGGCAATTAAAGATTCCCCTGTATTGGCTTGGTTTTCAAATTGATTGTGTTAAAACCCAGAGTTTGTTTGTTAATCCCACCTGTGGGATGGGCTTGTTGATGTGAAAAGAAAGTCCTGAACTGGGAGGAGCTGGTGATGTAGATTTGGAGAGACACTAGAGAGAGGCGGAAGATTTTTCTTTTTGGAAGCAGCACCCACGTGGAGGCAGAGAGAGAGACTAAGAGAATTGCTGGTGGCCGCTTTGAATTGCCCTGGACTTTTGAGACCTGCCCCCTGAGCTGCCAAGGACTGAGGAGACATGGCTGTTTTGCTGGTACTTTGTCTGTCTGTTTTGATGTTGTTTTGCCAGATTTGTCCACTGGTGAAAGACAGTCCTTTTGTTGAAGAAGTCCTGGAACCTGGCATTTGGTTAAGAAGCCCTGAGACTGTCCTGCAGACAGAGAGTGAATACTGTCCACTGGTGAGGGACAGTACTGTTGTTGCAGGGGTCTGGAGACTGTCCTGCAGACAGAGTGAATACTGTCCACTGGTGAAGGGCAGTGCTGTTGTTGCAGGGGTCTGGGAACCTTTCTGTTGGTTCAGAAGCCCTGAAGAAGGATTTTCTTGTTGGAT
>NW_027187327.1:4081970-4083474 GCF_028583685.1 Petaurus breviceps papuanus
TAGCCTAGGGGCAGGGAAGATCTTTAAAATTTACATTTCCATTACACCCCTGCAACAACAGTACTGTCCCTCACCAGTGGACAGTATTCACTCTCTGTCTGCAGGACAGTCTCAGGGCTTCTTAGCGAACAGCCAGGTTCCAGGACTTCTTCAACAAAAGGACAGTCTTTCACCAGTGGACAAATCTGGCAAAATAACATCAAAACAGACAGACAAAGTACCAGCAAAACAGCCATGTCTCCTCAGTCCTTGGCAGCTCAGGGGGCAGGTCTCAAAAGTCCAGGGCAATTCAAAGCGGCCACCAGCAATTCTCTTAGTCTCTCTCTCTCCACGAGGTGCTGCTTCCAAAAAGATCTTCCGCCTCTCTCTAGTGTCTCTCCAAATCTACATCACCAGCTCCTCCCAGTTCAGGACTTTCTTTTCACATCAACAAGCCCATCCCACAGGTGGGATTAACAAACTCTGGGTTTTAACACAATCAATTTGAAAACCAAGCCAATACAGGGGAATCTTTAATTGCCATTACTATCACACTCAGATACTCAGCACCACACCCAGAAACAACTGGCCTTGTAACCTTGGGCAAGTTACTTAACCCCGATTGCTTTAAAAAAAAAAAATGAATGTCCCTTTAAATACTGGCCCCACCTTAACTCCTCCCTAATCCCACCCTTAATCACCTACTTAGCATAATTAGTACAGGTTCTACTATGGATTACCCTATAAAAATCTTAATTCTACCCCTTTAAGGTTGCAGGTCCCATAAAGGACTCTTGCCCGCTGTATAGCCTAATAACCCTTGCCCACTGTAAAGCGTAAAATAAGCTTTTACAACTCTGACTCTAATTTGGCTTGAGCTGAATTCTTTCAAGACTGAATTGCAGGCTTTCTGGTCTTAGATAAGATCAGAGTTTCTGCTGAACCTATTGTGAGCCATCCCTCATCAGAGTAACATATTAAAGACCAAATGAGAAAAAGATGAGAGCATATAGTCAATGAAAACATTGTCACTGAAGGATCCCTGGAAAGGTGAGGTCCAACAGGGGGCCTGAAGCATTTGTTTCTAATGCTATAAAAGAGATTTCAAGATGTCTCCAAAACTTGAACAACAGATTGTATTTTGTAATGTTCATAGCATGGAATAAAAGGTTATAACAGGTAGCACTTGTTTGATTAAATTGAAATGGGTTGGTAGTTGTCTTTAGAGATGATTCTATTGGGCTAAAAGGGAGAGGTTCTGACATTCTCCTGATTATGGTAATGGGTGGAAGAGACATGAATCATAGATCTAAATTTGGAAAGGAACTTAAATTCCATCTGGTACAACCTTATCCTTTTATGGATGAAGAAACGGAGGCACAAGAAGTTAAGTGACTTGCCCAGGTACTCTAGGAATTGTCTGAGGCAACATTTGAATGCCAGTTCTCTGTCTGTCTCTCTTACACACACACACACACACACACACACACACACACACACACACACACACACACACACACACACA
>NW_027187327.1:4083484-4085984 GCF_028583685.1 Petaurus breviceps papuanus
ACACACACACACACACACACACACACACACACACACACACACACACATCCATGACTGTGAGGAAACTGAAGGTGAATGAGGGTAATAGGATGTAAATCACCAGTATTTTGTTTCTGATTTGTTTAGGTTCTGATCCCTGGCTGCTGTGAGGGATCCCTAAGAATAAGTGTTCTTTCCTGGTGCTGTGAGGTTATTAAGGATGGAAGCAATAAGAGTTTGAGCAAATTTATGTCAAGATTATCCATGTTTACAAGGAAGGCAGCCCTGTCTGTACATACCCCTGCACCCACACCTCCTTCCCCACCCAACCTTGCCTCAAAAGGGACTAGAATTCGGTGGAACAAAGAGAGCAGCTGAAGCTGTTCCTTCGGAAAAGTGTAGAATAGCAAATTTGTCTCAGGCAGAATTTACAAGATAATTCTGGATCAATGATCTGAAAGAAAAGAGAGTTGACTGTGGGGTGTGTGGACATGGCTTCCCAGTCCAGAACTGGTAAATAAAGAAAGATTCCAGAGGTTCCCTCCCTCTGCCCCTCAAAATAATCCATGGTTTGTGGAGCAGGGGGAGAGGGAAGAACCCCCAGTCTGGAATATAGCTAGTGATATTGAGTATATGCAAATTCTGGTACCTACCCACAAAGAAATTCTAGCATCTGGGGACAATGACAACAAGCCCTGTCAGATGTAGAATATTATCCCATACTTGTAGTCTCTGCATGGGATGACAGTGCCTGAAGATGAGGGATATGGAGGAAAGGGAGGTTGAAATGCTCAGCATAAGAGCCCTGTGGGAAGATCTTTGTCAAAAAGATGTTATTAACTTATTAACTAATCTTTTCCTTGTAAGAGATTTTTTTTTAATCTACAGGATAAATTAGTCATGTGGACTTGAATCTAAGCTCTATGGGCTTCAGTTCCCTCATTTTTAAAAGGGGGAGATAGGGTAATATAGTAGGGTAGCTACGTGGCTCAGTGGATAGAGTTCCAGGCCTGGATTGAAGAAGGCCTGGGTTCAAATCCAGCCTCAGACACTAGCTGTGTGACCCTGGGAAAATCACTTAACCCAATTTGCCTCAGTTTCCTCAACTCTAAAATGAGCTTAAGAGGGAAATGGCAAACCACTCTAGCATCTTTGACAAGAAAACCCAAAATGGGATCACAAAGAGTCAAACACAACTGAGACAACTGAACAACAAAAAGAATAATACAGTAGGAAAAGTGCTAGACAGAACTTCAGGACATCTAGATTGAAATCTTTGCTTTGACATTCAGAGTGTGATTATTGTAATGCCAATCAAAGGCAACTTCCCAAGGTTCAAAATACCAGCATAGCTGCTCTCCATTTTATTCAGTGACAAATTAAGAACAGAGAAAATCAAAATATAGCATAATTCAAAATACAGCATTCACTAAGTGTAATTCAATAATTCCCAAGTACTACTCCACCGTTGTACATTATAATTCATTTAGTCAATACCAAAGACCCTCTTCTAAGTACTACTCCACCCCTAGGCAGTACATTCATTTAGTCAAACACAAAGCACAAAAAAAGTCAAAAGTTCCCCACCCTTGGATCACAATTGAATCTACCCCAGAGTTACAACAAGCTAAGCACAGCATTTAATCCTCAAAGAGAGATCTTTTCTTCATCTTGACAGGACGCAAGTTCTTAGCAATCTTTGTTTGTAGGGAGACAAAGCTTAGCAAGGCCACAAGATACATTGCCAGTGTCCTTATTAATTCATTCCCTGTCTGTAGAACAGTCCTAGGACCCCTGAAAACATTAGCAAAACCCTCTTCCAGGATTTCTGTAAATATACAACAAGAAAATCCTTCTTCAGGGCTTCTGAACCAACAGCAAGGTTCCAGAACCTCTGCAACAACAAGGTTGTCCTTCACCAGTGGGCACAATTCACTCTGTCTGCAGAACAGTCTCAGGAGCTCTTAACCAACAGCCAGTTTCCAGAACTTCTGCAACAACAGCACTGTCTTTCACCAGTGGACAAATCTGGAAAAACAACATCAAAACAGACAGACAAAGTACCAGCATAACAGCCATGTCTCCTCAGTCCTTAGAAGCTCTGGGTGGCAGCTCTCAAAAGTCCTGGGCAGTTCAAACTGGCCCTCAGTAATCCTCTCTGTTTCTGCCTCCATGATGCTACTTCCAAAAAAAAAATTCTTCTGCCTCTCTCTCTGCTTGTGTCTCTCTAAATTTACATCACCAGCTCCTCCCAGTTCATCCCTCCCTTTTCATGTCAACAAGTCCATACCACAAGTGGGATTCACAAGCTTTGGGTTTTAACGCAATCAATCCAAAAACCAAGCCAATATAGGGGGAATCTTTAAATTCCACTACTATTACAATTATCAGCATGTTCTTCTGAGCCTCAGTTTCCTTATTTGAAAAATGTGAATAATAGCACCTATTCTATCTAATACATAGGGTTATTGTAACAAAGGTTTTTTTTTTCTTTTTCAGTGAGGGGAAGGTAGGGCAATTG
>NW_027187327.1:4087960-4106255 GCF_028583685.1 Petaurus breviceps papuanus
CTCTCTCTCTCTCTCTCTCTCTCTCTCTCTCTCTCTCTCTCTCTCTCGCTCTCGCTCGCTCTCGCTCTGTCTCTCTCTGTCTCTGTCTCTCTCTGTCTCTCTCTCTTGGAGTTAAGGCATTTACAAACTTCTCCTTGTACCAGTACTTCCCAAACCAAACCTTAGTGCTCCCCCACCCCATACACATGCACACTAGTAACCCTTTGAACCACTCATCATAATCAAACAAGAAATTTTTATTGAGCATCTTCCTAGTACAGCATGCAGTATATAGTAGTTCGGGTGTGGGTACAAAAACATCTAAAATACAGTCCTTGGTGTCAAGGAGCTCATTGTCACAGCTCTCATGTTGTTGAAAGGAGCAGGGCTAGAAGTTCAGAGGATGGTGATTTTAACACATACACCCTTACATCCTCATCCTTTAGCTAGCCTCAATGCTTGCTTGTTCAGGTACGACTGAGGCTAAATTATTCTTTAATTCCCTTCCAACTCTGTGATTCCCCTGATTTTATTGAGTTGGGAAAGTTGTCTGGTAGCTGCTAAATGATTCTCATTCACTTTTTATGACAGGGGACGCAAAAATACTATCTGTTATTCCCCTCCCCTCCCATGTAGGGTTGAGTTTTTTTTTTTTATTCTTCCCTCTGCCATATTAAAAATTAATCCGTCAATGTTTTCAAATGCGTGCTACCTTCAGTACACAATTCTTCTGTGTGCACTTGGTGTTGTTCAGCCATTCTTCCAGACTGCTTTGTAAATGAAATGCCATTTCTTCTTCAAATAACAACCAGGTCCTGATGTGTTAGAGTCCAAATGTTGTAATTTCATTATTATTTGTGGTGATAATAGATTTCTATAGAAACAATACTTAATCTGTGGGACTTGATGTCTATTTGTGACTCTTTTTGTTTTATTTGCTTTCTATAAATGGTCTTGGAAATCTGACGCTTTATCTTTGGTCCTCTAGAAGTATAGTCTGTTGTTGCATAGATCAGAGTTCGAAGTCTTTCAAAATTATTTTTCTTTATAATATTATTATCAGTGCATAAATTGTTTTCTTGGATGTATTCACATCCCTCTGCATCAGTTCATGCAGGCCTCATTTCCTCCAAAACTGTCCATTTTAAAAATTTCTTATAATGAAAAAAGATTGTTATATTCATATACCATAATTTATTTAACCTACTTGTAATAGGTGCGTACCCTCCCCCTTAGTTTCTAGGTTTTTGCTACAAAAATTGTTACCATAAATATTTTTTTACATCAAGGACCTTTCCCTCTTTCTTTGATTTGTTTTGAGTATATATGATCAGTAGAGTAGTATTGATGGGTCAAAAGTATATGCACAGTTTGGTGACTTTTTGGACATAGTTCCAAATTGTTTTCCAGAATAACTGGTATAATTAAAAACTCCATCAAATAGTTCACTAGAGTTCCTACTTTCCCTCATTCCCTCTAACATCTGTCATTTTCATATTTTATAATATTTTGTCAGTCTGCTAGGTATAAGGTAGAGCTCAGTCTTATAAAACTTCACCTTCTATATGACCTCTTTCTGAGTCCTCCACAGCTGTTAGACCCCTCTCCTCCAAGGTAATTGGGAATTGATTTGTATATGCCTATCTATGTACATGTACTCTCCCCAGTTTGATTATAAGTTCCTTGAAGGCAAGGGCTTTCACTTTTGGCTTGGTATTCCCAGTGCTTAGCATAGTTGCTGGCACAGGACAGGCACTTAATAAATGTTTATTGATTGATTGTATGCATTCTCCCCATGCCCAGATCACCAAATATCCTTTCCTTCCATTATTCAGGTAACCTTTAAAACTCCCCCAAATCCAATTTATCATAATTTAATCTTTCCTCCATATCATGTATGTAATCTCTCTATTGTTTATTATTATTATTTTGTTAGGCTGTCTACCATACTGAAAATCTACAGAGCCATTGTACTGTCCTCGTTGTATGCCTGTAAAACCTGGAAATATACCAGTGGCAGGCCAGGAAACTGAATCACTTCCATTTGAATTGTTTTAGGAAGACTTTGAAGATCACCTGGCAAGATAAGATATGAAACATTGAGGTCCTTTATCAAACTGAACCACCAGCCATTCAAAGTCTACTGCAGAGAACACAACTCCAAAGGACTGGCAGCCATGTTATTCAAATGCCAGGTTTACATTTGGTTAAACGACTGTTTTACAGAGAGTTCACACAAGGCAAACACTCACATGGAGATCAAAAGAAACAATACAAGGGCACTCTCAGGATCTCTCTGAAGAACTCTGGAATCATTTGTGAGACATGAGAGACACCGGCACAGGACTGCCCAGCCTGGTGTATCTGTATCAAAGAGGGCACTGTGCTCTTGAGCACATCAGAATTGCAATAGTTTAAAAGAAACGTGAGATGTACAAATTTAGAGACATCCACTACAAATGTTCATATGGACTCTTTGTGCCCAACTGTAAAGGTAATAGTAATTTGAAGATCTTCCCTGACCTTTAATAAGCCTAAGGGAATTTGAAAACCTTCCTTGATTTGAAGATTTTCTCTGCCCCCTAATAGGCTCAATGTAATCACATGGAGCCTGTAGTGGGAGGAGCTTACTGCAGTATGGAGCAGAGCTCACAGGAATTGGGAGTCAGAGTAGCTAGATGGTGGGAGAGAGAGGACGCACCCAGGGAGACAGCTAGGCTTGTGAGTGTTGGTTTGTGGGAAGCCTAAAGGATGGTGTGGCTCTCTACTGTGTTGTGGTATATTAACTTCTATGTTGCTATGAGAGATTCAGTTTCCTGGTGTTGGGATTTGGGTTTCTGATATCTGAATAAATGTTTTGCTTCTGTCTTATATATGGAGAGTCTGTTATATTTTGCAACCTCTCTATTACTGCTTATTCGTGGCATAGATATTTTATGTGTTTGATGTTTGTTCATTGGATTCTCCATAGGTGTTTCTTTATGTATGCCTTCAAGAAAGTGTTTTAAGGGATGGAATGGTATTCTATATGTCTGCATGGCATTGAAAAGAGTCTGGACTTAGAGCCAGGAGAGGCCTGGGTTGGAATCTGGCTTCAATGTTAATTAGCTGTGTGATTCTAGGTCCTTAACTTCTCTGAGTCTTAGTTTTCTTATCTGTAGAAAGGGAATGGTTATGCCAAGGGGACCAATCTTACAGGATTAGTGAGAGATTCCATTGAGATAATATATAGAAAATGCTTTGCAAAACTCATAAGTGTTCTAAAGGGTGTCACAAATGTCTTAGTGTAGTTATGGATTATTAAAACTTAAAATTGCCAGACATTTGGGACATCCTGTATAATATCAGTCATTATGTAGAGCTGTAGAACAGTGGTGTCAAAATAGAAATGGGGGCCACTGATCCACACATAAAGATCACTGCCAGTTGCTTATTGCTAGCTTTTAAATGTAATATTATGTAATATAGGGGTGGTTAGGTGGTGCAGGGAATACAGCAGTGGCCTTGGAGTCAGGAGGATCTGAGTTGAAAACCGGCCTCAGATACTTAACACAAAAAACTAGCCGTGTGACCTTGGGCAATTCACTTAACCCCAACTGCCCTCCAAAAAGCACACACAAAAAATTTATGTAATGTAATACTAGGTTTTATTGTATCTTTTTCTTGTTAAATATTTTAATAATAAATATTTTATAGTTTTAATTTTATTTAAAATTTATGATTTATAATTTTAATAATAAATATTTTAATCTTATTTCTCGTTATAAATAATAATGATCTTAAATATTTTTACCTTGCTAAATATTTCCCAATAATATTTTAATCTGTTTTGGGCTTCACTGGAGAGTGTTGTGGGCTGCATTTCGTCCAGGGCCACATGTTTGAAACCTATGCTGTAGAGATTCCATTTGAGTCATGAAAGTTAATGGAGATCATGGTAGCAGTAGGAGCACCTCTGCTGAAGCAAATTTAACAAAATCAAGAGAGTAGTGCTGGGCCACACAAATTTTACATGTGACCAATTAGTCTTTTCCTTGTCCACCTCTGTACTCTGTTGCTCACCTAGCACAGAAACCTCGATTCTCCAACTCCAGACCCTTAGTTCTTCTAGGTCTCCCCTTTTGGACACCACCACTGTCTTGGATAACTCTATCACTAATTGCCTAGCTCTTTAAGTTACAAAGTTAACTTTTGCTTTTTGTACTATGTCTGCTCCCATTCTTTCACTACAGACCATGTTCAGATATGTCACTAGGATGGAAAACTGGAGATTTGTCCCAGATGCCAAAATTTAAATGGATACTAACAACATTTTCTGTCCTTCAGATTCATAGACAACAACTGTCCCTAGAACCTAAGCTAACATAATTCATTAAAATAGGAACTTACCAGATGGCAGCTTCCACTCCTGGGATGTCTAGGTTGATCTCTTTCCAGGCAAGCCTGACCCTTTCCTCCTCCCCCAGGCCTGAACCATGCCCGCCTCCAAAGCAATATCCTCATTGCCAACCTTATAATGATGGAGAGTTCTTTTCCATTTTCCTCATGCATAAAATTAGATAGCTATGATCCTATAGGAAGCCAGATCATAGATGATCAGTTTAAACATGGAAGGACTTTAGTATCATTAAGTCCAATCTGCTCATTTTAAAGTAGTTAAAACTGAACATTGAGTGCCTTGCCCAAGGTCACAGAACTCAAAAGTATCTGAAATAGAATTTGCCTCCAGATCTTCCTGCTCTAAATCTAGCACTCTAACTGTGATGCTATAAAAACCTCTCTTCCTACATGGGGAATTCTATGCTAAAACCTCTCCCCGCCTCCTCGAATCTAGGAAGGTTTCGGATCATGCCATTTCACCCTGTACAGATTCAGCTGAGGGTAGAGCAAACAATACCCTCACATAGAAATATTATTTTTGATCAAAACTGTGCATGCCAGCATGATAACTCACAAACATGAATATACACACATTTTGGTCAGCTCTAAAAACACTAAGGATGAAGGTGATGATGAGTTAATACATAAATACAAAGGATCATGTTTGTAATGAATGAGTGAAATGGTCTTTCTATCTTAGGGCATAGTCCATGTTTTCCCTTGCCAGGAAAAAGACTATTTCACTATTGTGGGATTCTCCAAACATGTAAGCACTAAGACATTATGCATGCTACAAGGATCCTGTGCAAATAAAAATCCCCTCAAAAAACATATACAATCATCCTGTCTTGCTTTATTTATTTCCCTAAGCTGTGAATACATGTGGAAATGCTAACTCCTTTGTGCATTAAAAATAATGAAACACTATTTCATTGGCTTTGTCCCTGGTAACAAAACCAATGGTGAGACTTTATTTTTAAATATTTAATTCATCACCATAATCATTATCATCTGAACCACAGATGGCAGACATACTCTTAGGGCTCTATTTCGGAGCAGACAAACAGCTTTTTCTCCCACACTTCTGCCAAAAGGGCATAGAGTATCTCTACTCTGAATTTTGCCCTGGTTCAAAAGGGCTCTCTACTCTGAGGATCCAAGCACTATAAGGCACATTTCACCCAAATCCAGAAGGAAAGACCTTTCCAAGAAGGGTATCCATTTACATAAAGCTTATTCAGTCCTTTTGTAAGGGCACATTTGTGATTTTACTGTCCTGTTTGCTCTGGCCCTAAATACCTGACTAGATAATTAATTTAATTAATGTCGTCTGCACAGTGTGGCAATTTTCTTCCTCTGTTGTGTCCACTCTTTCCTGCTCTTAAAATGAAAGAGCATATGAGATAGCTATGACCTTGTGAATTTCAAAAGGTTGGCAGAATAAGCCACCAGAGGTCTGGGAACTGGGAGTCTGTACCAGAGTTTGCTGACAGTCAAGCCTTACATGTAATTAGGTGTTCCCGGCTTGACCTTGCCCAGCAGTGGATGAATCAGCAACTGAGAAATGTGTTCTACAAACATTCATCAGCTATGCCGCATTTAGAAATGAACCTGGTGGGACAAATGCTTTGTAGCAATCTCTTTAAATTTGAGCACACTTTCTCCAGGGAAAAAGGTGATAGAAGGGAGAATGTGCCCCTTGGTTCAGCAGCAAGTTTTTCATACTTTTGTTCTTGCTGTATATTCTCAGAAAATATCTTTGGTAAAAGCTAAACAGTCTTGGTGATGATGAGAAACAGCTCTCTAAATTAATTGTGTTGTCTGTCAATGAGGATGAGAAGCCAGAAGTTGGAGATGTCCGAGTTTGCAGGAATTTGCCCCTTGAGGGCTGAAGTGTGGGCTCCCACATCAGGAACAGGAATGCTCTGTCAGTGGCACTACAGAAGAAAAGAAGGTCATTAAACCACAGCATCATAGGTCTAGAGCAGGAAGAGAATTTAGAAACCAACTTTATTCATTTTACAGATGAAGAAACTGAGACACAGAATTGTAAGGTGATTTCTAAAATCATAGGATCATAGCTTTAGAATGATAAGGGATCAGTAAGTCCAAACTCTGTATTTTTCAGATGAGGAAACTGAAGCTTAGAGTGGTTCTGTGACATACCCAGCATCATATAGCTAGAAAGTATCTGAGGTAGGATTCCAATTCAGGTCTCCTTGACTCCAAGTCCAACTACACTACACTTGTCCAAGGTCACCCAAATAGTAAATGTCTGAGCTGGGATTAGAACTCATCTCTTAAGGACTTCATATCCATTGGTATTTTCATCATAATAAGCAGAGAAAGAATAGTGATGGAGCAGGGAAAGCAAAAAGTCATCCATCCGGCTTCCACATGTTGTGATAATTTTTTATGAACTTCAGAGATGAGCATGGCCCAGTGAATTTCAAAAAGGATCAAAGTATAGAATACTTATGCCAGTCCTCATGATTTTCTGGAAGCAAAAAATTCCAGGCATTCACCACAAACAAAATGGTGCCCTTTGACTTTAGGAGATGCAATAAATATGAACATGTTTTGAGTATAAAAATAAGTTGGTAGGACCCCACAAAATAAATAATTTCTTACCTCAAGAAATTCATCATTGTCCTCTTGGTTAGAATGAGTGGTATCGTACGTCAATTTCTTGATATCATTTTTAACATAAGGTTGATTTCCAGGCTGCCAGATAACTAGGGCAAAGGCAGTTTAAGACCACATGCCATTAGCTAGTTGAATATATTAAAAAGGGGAAAACTTGTTAAATATTTCCTGTAACTCATTATATGATTGTATCATAGATATGTTGGGAGTATGAAATATTTACAACTGATATCAATCAGATATTCATGTGCCTCTTTTCATGGCTCCACTGCTGGGTGGACCTGAGATTTGACCTATAAGAAACAACCAGAGGAAAAGTTAGCATTCTCTTTTTTGTTTGTTTTGTTTTTGCAAGGCAATTGGGGTTAAGTGACTTGCCCAAGGTCACACAGCTAGCAAGTGTGTCAAGTGTCTGGGGCTGGATTTGAACTCAGGTTCTTCTGACTCCAGGGCAGGTCCTTTATCCACTGTGCCATCTAAGTTAGCATTCCTAAAGTTAGCATTCTTAAAGACAGATGGCTTTTACCATCTGTCCAAAATGACCAAAGAAGAAAGTGAAATTTTGATGTCGTGTCATCTCTTCTACTCCCTCAAAGATTTGCAAATTAAGTACCTAGAACTCAGCATTTCACCTAAAGGAATTTTCCAAGCTTTATTTTATGTTTTCAACTGATTTAACAGATAACAATAAAAACCAAACAAACAACAGGGAAGGAAATTCAGAAAAGGGGGAGGTACACTGAACTGAGGGGAGGGGAGCTCAAGATAGAAGTTTAGAACTGGAAGGACCCTTAAAAGACTATTGGATCCAAGCTTCTCTGTTTCTAGGTGAATAAATTGAAGCTCAGAGAGGCTAAATAACATGCCCAAGCTCACACAGGTGACTTTGCTTCTCAAGGCTCTCTCCTGTTATCTCTTCTCATCTCTATCTATACTATTTCACATGGTGATCTCATCAGCTCCCATGGACTCAGTCATCATCTCTAAGACAATGATTTTCAAATCATTTGTCCAGTTCTACCTCTTTCTCAAAGTGAATTTTTCTTAGACACTTTAAACTTAATACATCCAAAAGTGAAGTCTTCACATTTCTCCCCCTCCCCAACCCTCCCCTCTTCAGTGTCTCCCTGTTATTGTTAAGGGTACCATTATACTGTCAGTCAACAAAGCTCATAATCTCAGTTCGCACTCAAGTCTTCATGCTTTCTGATTCCCTCTGTTCGAATACCTTGCCAAGTCTTGTTGTTTCTACCTTCCATCATGTCTTACCTATGTTCCTTTCTCTTCTCTGACTCTGCCACCACTCTGATGCAGGCCCTCATCACCTCCCACTTGGACTACTGCTGTAGCCTGCTGGTTAGTCTTCTTGCCTCAAGTCTCTTCCACTCCATTCTCCATTCAGCTGTCAAATTAATTTTCCTAAAGAACAAGTATAACCATGTCACTGCCTTTACCTCTCCACCCCATTCATTCAACTCCAGTGGTTCCCTATTCCAAGATCAAATATAAAAATCCTCTCTTTGATTTTTAAAGTCCTTCATAGCCTAGACTCTTCCTACCTTTCTGGTCTCCATACACCTTTCTCTCTACTTTCCATGGCCACACATATTCCGTGATCCGGTAATACTGATTTCACACATGAAACCTTATCTTCAGACTCTGACTGTCCCTCATGACTGGAACTTTCTCCTCTTGCTTCCCTATCTTCCTTAAAGTCTCAGCTGAAGTCCCAACTTTTTTTTTTTTTACAATTTCCAAAATAATTTTTATTGTCAGGATTCTGTACTTTAGTTCTCCTTCTCCTGTACAGTCTTGGTACCCCGGAGTCAACCAGGACGCCCGGGCTGCGATGAGACCAACCTTTCGTCCAGCTGGGGCATCTCTTCGAATGGTGGATGGTTTTCCAATATGCTGGTGATTACCTCCTCTGAAGGGATGTTACACAGGATTCATGGCCACACCCCGGACACGAGGCCAGCAGTTTCTCTTGGCCTTGTATTTATGATAGGCACAACCTGCCTTAAGGATGGGCTTATCAATACGACCTCCTCCAGCAACAACACCAACCACAGCTCTGTTAGCAGAGGAGATCACTTTCTTAGAGCCTGAAGGTAGCTTCACTCGTGTTTTCTTGGTTTCAGGATTGTGGGAAATCACTGTGACTTGCTAGAAAGAGGAAGTTGACCTCCTAACAGCGCTATATCTTCCAGAGTCTGAAGTCCCAACTTTTGCAAGAAGCCTTTAGCAGTCCTTATTCTTAATGCCATCCCTCTGAGATTATCTCCAATTTGTATTTTTATATCTTGTTTATGTGGTTGTTTACTTGATACTCTTCACCACCACCACCATTAGACTATTAGCTCCTTGAGAACAAGGAATATATATATATTTTTAACCTTTCTTTACCAGTACTTAGCATAATGCTTGGCACATAGTAGACACAATAAATGCTTGATGAAGTGATTTGGCACAGTAGTGACAGGAATTTGAATCCAGAGCCTCTACCTCCATGTCCAATAATCAAGGCATTGAACCCTATTACTTCTCAGCTGCTTTTAGCTAGGATAGCCTTTTCTTTTCTTTTTCTTTCTTTTTCCAAATATTTTCTTTTTTTTCAATTACATGTAATTTTCTTTTTACATTTAAAAAATTGAGTTCAGAATTCTTTCTCTCCCTTCCCCCCTCATTGAAAAGGCAATATAGATTACACACATGCAGTCATGCCCATGCTGGTCATATTGTGAAAGAAAACAGACAAAAAAATAACAAGAGAAAATAGATTTGTTTTTTTTTTTTTAATTATGCTTCAATCTGTATTCAGACTCCATCAGTTCTTTCTCTGGAGATGGATAGCATTTTTCATCATAAATCCTTTGGAATTATCTTAAATCAACTGTATTACTGAGACTGGCTAAATTGTTCACAGCTGATCATCATACAATATTGGTGTTTCTGTGCACAATGTTCTGGTTGTAGTCACCTCACTTTACATCAGTTAGTGTAAGTCTTTCCAGGTTTTTCTGAAGGCATCCTGCTCATCATTTCTTATAACACAATAGTATTCTATCACAATCTTATTCCACTACTTGCTCAGCCATTCTCTAATTAATGGGCATCCTTTTAATTTCCAATTCTTTGCTGCAACAAAAAGAGCTGCTATAACACACACATACCCCCTCCATCGTGGGAAACCACATATGAGTATATACATAAGGTTCCAAGGGGTATCTATCTTTTCCCCACATTTGTAAAGTAAGCATACGCTTAGCCATGCAATAGGCTGGAGATAAGGTGGACATATTGCTTGTGATGCTATACCACATATTTTGTCAAAAATAAAGGTGGAGGAGGGACTCTGTTCTACTTATTTCAACTAATTTTTCCTTTCTTTCATCAGTACTGTAAGTTGTTTTGAATTCATTCTCCATTTTGGTCATTAAAGTTCAAGTTGGTTATTGCCCAATGTGTAATTCTCTTATTTTTATAGTGAACTTCCAACTCATTTTTAAAATTCATGAATACTCTAAATTGGAGTCAAACATTTAAGGGTAGGGCTGTTAGAGATCTATTTATTACTTTATTCTGAGTTTATCCCCCTCCCTCACCTCATATTAAACATGAAGGATTCTCAAAGAGTGGGGGGCAAGAATTCTTGCCATTTTTTCCCTAATAATTTTGACTGTCTAGTTAATTACGGATACTTGGATCTGGAAAGAACTTTAGAGAGTGTCTAGTACAGACTTATGCAGGTATAATTTGGCAATTTCATAGATGTAAAGTCAGAAAAGAACTTAGAGGTCATTTAGCCCAAGACCTTCATTTCACAGATGAGAAAGCCCAAGGTTACATTTAAGTGAAAAAGATGTTCTTTGGTTCTAAAACCAACACTTTAAATTCATTCACTTATCTTCTTCCTGTTCAACTCGTAATGTAGTACAAAGCAACATTGTGGTGTAGTTACAAAAATGCCATATTCAGGATTCAAAAATATGATTTCGAATCCTACTTTTGATATCCATTAACATTTTTATCTTGGGCAAGCCACCTCTCAGCTTCACTTTCCTTATCTGTAAAATGGGGATAATAATACCTATAGTATTATCCTCACAGACCTATAATGAGAACAGAATGAGAAACTACATGTATAGACTTTGCAAACCTTGAAATATAAATGTATATATGTACGTGTGTATGTATTTATTCTCTCTTTTTAACATATAATTTTATAGAGTAGAATGCCAGATTTTGAAATAAGCATTCCAGAAATTTATATAAGCTGCTGCCTTAGGGAACTAATTGTCCACTTATTTAGTCATATTGTCATTACACAGGATGTATTTGCAAAATGCTTCATTGGGAACAGACTCCAAGAGCCCATGGCACCTTTAGAAGAATATCCCTAATTGTAGCAACTCTTTAACCCCTGAAGGTAGATTCATTTTCTGGAACCAGACAAGTCATTTGGAGCTAAGGGCTGTACTTCAGGCACAGAACAAAATGTAGCTGGCAATTTCTCAGTGGGCCTACCTGTGTGTAGCTCCCACCTTCTTTTCCTACAGTGTTTCCCTGATAATAAGACCTATCCCGAAAATAAGCCCTCCCCTTACTATGTAAGATTCCTCTAAAATAAGCCCTCCCCCAAAAATAAGCCCTATTGAGATTGCTACTGTAGTGAAAGTGATCTCCTGCGCTACACGCTACATTACAGTACCCTCTGTATGCACCGCCCCCCCCCCCGGCGCTCTGAGCTACATCCAATCAGAGCTGCAGCAGTGAGCACGTCATCCTGTTCTTTATTGAATTCATTATTGAATAAAGGTACATTTTTTTGTTCACATTTACCTGTTTATTAAAATTGCTGTCAATGTTCATTAAAATAAGCCCTCCCCTGAAAATAAGCCCTCTGGTGTTTTTCTGTCCAAAAAAAATAATAAGACAGTGTCTTATTATCGGGGAAACACGGTAATCCCTTTTGGCACTGTAGGGAGTGCCAACATTACTGCAGAATTTTTGCTCCAGTCTATGCTTTGGTAATAGGGAAAAGAAGTTTTGTTTTTTTTTTCTCCTAACATTAGTGAAGGAATAGAGGAAGGGAATAAAGAGGAGACAAGTAGATCTACATGGAGATCAGGTAACCAGAAATCATGAAGCAAGAGATAGCTTGAAGACCACATGTGTTATGTGGATCAGGAGAAGTAGATGGGTTTTAAACACATACTCAGCCTTTCTCTCATGTCCACTCTCACCTTCCAACTACAGAGAAAAACTGCACCCATGCTTCTACTTGTAGAATTTTTAATTTGGCTAAGTTTCTGTCCTAAACTGGGTAGGCAGAGGAAAGAGGACCTGATTATTCATGATCATAGCCAACACTTTTCATTATTTTCTTCTCCATGAGTGGTGAGAAAAATACTATGGACCAAAAATGGAAACCTCCTCAACCAGCCTTCACAGGGGAAAAAAAAGAGGGAGAAAAAGGGAAGAGCTGTCAGCTAAATTTGCTTAGATGGATGAAGAATAACTTTGTACTGGAGGCTCTTATAGCATGAAGAGCCCAAGCCATCTTTGGGAAAAACTTATCTTCCCAAATTAGAACCCCACCCAGAATCCTGATCACAGCTCTGTTAACATACACAACACACTTTTATCTTTACAAGGATGCTGCTTGTGAGAAACAGCTTCATTTCACAAATAACACATGAAAACTAACAAAGAAAACCCACAAATGGCTTGACCTAAAAGAGTCACTTTGGTCCATTGGGCAGAGCCACAGTTTTTGGCATCAGAAGACTTGGGTTTGAATATGGGTCCTACTTCTTGAGTGCCCCTGCGTGATTTAGTTAAGCTCCTGAGTCTGTGAAATGGGAACATATCATAAGAATGTAGATCTAGAGTTGAAAGGACCTCAGAGGCCATCTAGTTTAACTTCTCATTTTATAGATGGGGAAACTGAGGCTGACGAATCTTAAGGGATTAGCTGAGGAGTTCTCTCCTATGATGTAGTTCCTCTGAGCCTACTGAGCTCACCAAGACTTCCCACAAATTATTCCCACTCTGGGGTCTGTTCTGCAATTGCATTCATCCCACTTTCAGCCTCCTCTCTGCCTCCAGTTCTAATTCTCCTTCCAGCTGCTCTGCACATCTTGTTAAGACTTATTCAAAAGTAAAGTTTTGTTATTAAATCTGTATTTTATATCCCTTAGGATCTCTTGGAATTCTTTATTAACTCATCCTTAACAAGCTTGGCTTTTTAATATCCTAATCCTTTGCAAATTAGAAACAAAAAACAAGAGGCCTTCCTAATTTGCCTCCAGTCTACTTTTTCAGCCTCAGTTCTAGCTAAAGTAAATCACTCCCACCACCAAACAAGTTCCATATTTTCTCACCTCATCTTTGTCTGTACTCCGTCCTGTGCCTATAATACATTTTTCCACCCCCAACACCACCATCTATCACATTTTACCAGTCCTTCAAAATTCAGCTCAAAAGATATCTCCTCTATTGATCCTTCATTGATTCAAATAGCTAAAAAGAATGCTCTGTCATCTAATCTGTTTACATTCTGCATCCTCTTATGCACTTACATTTTTTTTTTTGCTTTTTTTGGAGGGGGGAAGGCAGGACAATTGGGGTTAAGTGACTTGCCCAAGGTCACACAGCTAGTTTTGTGTTAAGCTTCTGAGGTCAGATTTGAACTCAGGTACTCCTGACCCCAGGGCCGGTCACCTATTCACTGAGCCACCTAGCTTCCCCAATGCACTTACATTTTAATTTACATGATATGTACCTGTGTATCTGCCTTATCTTCCATGAAGACTGAATTGTAAATTCTTTGAATACATTGATCCTGTCCTATTATTTTGTGTTTGTCCTCACACCTATTATAGGTAGATGTTTGATATTTTGGGGAAAGAATACATATAATAATATTTTCATTGTTATTAATAATATTAATGATGGTATATCAATACTAAATATTTTATATTGTGTTATGATAGCATCAATATTCTATATTTATATAACTATGTTAATTATTATTGATAATTTTACTGTTGCCAACAAATCAATAGTAAGTCTATTATTATATTTATATTGTATATTCTATTATTTTCATGTCATCTTTATATAAGAATTGTATATATTTATTATATGTTATAATTATATTTAAAATATATTATAATTATATTACTATATAGTATATTACATTATTAATAATTATATATAATTATATGATATGATATTATTAATTATAACGATGTTATTAGTAGTATTTGTCTATAGCTCATTTTGTCTCAGTTAATTTTTATAATATTTCCCATGGAGCTAGAAGAATGGGAATTGAATATCTGTTGCAGATAAGCTGTTAGAGACTAACTGGCAAAATAACAGTCAGTAAACATTTACTAAGTATTTACTATGTTAGGAAGAGGCAGTAAAACTACAAAGTAGATATAGATATGTATTGCCACACAATATGAAATAAAATGTTTATAATGATCTCCCCAAGTCATAAAAAATTTTAAATTCAGTGTCTTCTATTTAAGAAGTAACAGAAATACATAATACATTTTAAATAGATTTACATCCATTTTTTTAAAAAGATTTTTGTGTTTGAAAGTATACATTTGATTCCTTTGGAAAAATGTCAAGGGGAACATCTTTTTCTCAAATAATGCCAGATAAATGACAAGGTACTATATGTTTGTTCCTTCTAGTGCTCAGGATTTCAGCTCTAAGAACAAATATTAGTACTCCATGATGAACCTAGTAAGAAAATAAGTAGCGAATATTTTTTAAAAATACATCTTTCAAAGAAAGGGTGGACTACCTCACATGGAAGTTTGCCTGGGGATGGTTATTTTGTTTTAAGATAGAGAACATGAGTGTACTTTTCAGAAACTACAAAGGGTCTAATAGAAAGGGAGAAACTCAAGAGTGACAGTAGGTAATTGTGGGGGCAATTTGCTGGAAAAGACAGGAGGTAATGGGGTCAAGGTTACATATGGAGTGATTGACTCTGGCAAGGAGAAAGGCTACCTCCTCAATATAGAACAGAAGTAAATCATTAAGTTGAAGCAGGAAAAGTAGAGAAATTCTATTAGAGGAAGAAAAAAAACTGAGATTCCACAAGGCATAACCTAAAATTCTCATCAGAACAAATATGATTGACATATTCATGTGCTCTTTATTTAACCAATATTAATCATGATATTGCAATATTGGTGGGGCTGTGGGAAGATAGGCACATTAATTCACTGCTGGTTGGAATTGTTAATTGGTCCACTATCCAGGAAAAGTTTTAAATCATGCAAAAAAAAATCATGCTATATTGCTCATATTCTTTGGTTGAGAGAGCCCACCACTGGGACTCTACCCCAGGGAGGTTATTGACAGCAAGAAAATTCCCATTTGTACAAAAATATTCATAACAGTATTCATGAGTACATTTCAAAAATCTTAGAACAAAATATACGTCAACGATTGGGAAATGTCTGAATAAATTAGAATGTGAATATAATGGACTATGCTGAATTATAAGGAATGACTATGAGGAACTAAGCAAAACATGGGAAAACTTGTAAGAAGTGATAGAAAGTGAAGAAAGCAATGTCAAAAGGATAATATGCAGAATAGTTACAATAATACAAGTAAAGAAGCAACAAAACTCTGGTCAAAACACAATTTTAAGTGTCAATACTGTAGAAACCTAATCAAAGGACTTTTTCTTTGAGGCACATAGATACTTTATTACATAAAGTGCTGGATTTAGAGTCAGGAAGCTCTGAGTTCAAATTCTGCCTTGGGCATTTACAAGTTTGTGACTCTAGGCAAGTCACATGACTTTTCTAGTTTGTAAAATATATGTAAAATGGTGATAATAATAGTACCTACCTCCAAAAGTTGTTATGATAAAATAAGATATACTTTACAAACTTTAAAATACTATATAAATGTCAGCTGCTATTATATCTTCCCTTCTGATAGCAATACATAAACTATTTTCAGGGATTGTTCTTTTTAAAGTGGAAGGAAGGTGTTTGAGAGTTTATAAGGATGTATCAGTTATGACAAAACAAAATATAGAAATACATATAAAAATAGAGAACTATGATTTTATTGGTTTAAAGAATGACTAGGTAAGGAAATTACCTTTAACCAATGTAGGTCAATATATTGTTTGCAACAGTCTTGGAGAGTTGCTTTAAATACTTAGAGGTTTAAGTGACTTGCTCAGAGTCACACAGTCAGTATATGTCCAGTCAACATCTGAGGCAAGATTTGAACCTAGGCATTCGTAGCTTTGAAACCAATTCTTTATCCACTGAAGTACACTACCTCTTTTGGAAAGCACAACTAAGTGGGAAAATGATATTAAAGTGCTGATTTTCTTGAGTGGAAATCAAGAAGCTGATTGTTTTACTGTATATATATATACATACATACATATATATATACAAATGCAGCCTAGACTTAAAGAAGATGCTGTTGTTCTTTCAATGCCATTTTAATATGGGGGAGGGCAGGAATTTAAACCAAGAAATTAATTGGTAGTCATTTTCAGGTGTGGGTAGGCAGTTGTGACAATAAAAACAAATTGAATTCTAATTAGAAAACTACTGTGTCTCTAGATTAGTCAGTCAACCAACAAATATTTATTAAGCACCTACTATGTGCCAGGCACTATACTAGGGATGGGATTACAAATACAAAGGATAAAACAATCCCTATATGCAAGGAACTTACATTATAATGGGGGAGGGGGAAGGGTTTTGTTCATAATTACACATAAAAATATATACAGCATAAATATAAATTTAGTAAATATCTTTAGTTAAATATAGAAAGTCATTCAAAGCAAAGTAATTTGAGAATGAGAGCCCTCACAGTTGGGAGGGCCTGAAAAAGCTTCATGAAGATGGTGTTTGAGTTGCTTCTTAAAGGAAGAAAGAGACTATTGAGACAGAAATAAAGAAGGAAGTGCATTATAGGATTGGAGGAGGGTCAGTAATATAAAATTGAAATCTTCTAAGATTACTTAACCAGATGAGAATAGGTTTTAACAAGTGTCAAGATTTAGGCAGATAAAACCTCAGTATAAATAAAACCTGTGAGCTATGTGCTCAGGAAATAAAATCAGTCCTACTATAGACTGTGTTCCAATGCTCATTTGGCACACAGGGTCTGGATCTGCACCAGGCCAATAATTCACAGGGGGATAACTAGTGTCAGGTACTTTATTTATCTCTCCAAGCAAAATGGGAGTTGTGGCTAAAACCCACTAACACATAGTATGGACATTTATAAAGGGAGTTGCTCATTACCTTGAATAATGACACTGATATGTTCAGTAGAGCTAAATTGAGGCTTTTTTTTTACTTTAAATTTTTAGGTGACTTGACAATGCCAGTGTTATGCACCCTTGACAAGTCATTGAAAACTAGCAAGAGAATTGCATTTATTCCCAAATTCCATTTCAAGTGACATTATTAAAATTGCATTTGGAAAAAGTGGACAGTTGCCAAAAAGCATCTGCATTCTAGTTTTTCTCTATCCTCAAAAACTTCTTAATACATTTTATATGTGTCATATTAATATGTTGCTATTATTAGTATAACATATTTTAATATATTAAGAATTTCTTGAGGTTGGAGGAAAACTAGAATGCAGATGTTTCATATATGTATACATAAAATCTGAAAGCATATACATGTATACTTTCAGATCATTTTAATAATAATAGATATAGAATTAGCCTAATCATTACTAGAAATGATAAATATGCACATTGCACATTGATATTCTCACTGTGTTTTAAATCGATTAGTTATAACTTTTTTTCTTTTGAAAATTTCTTAGAGCCTGAGAAATTGTTCTTAGAATAAAATGATGTCCTGGAAGAGAGTGGGCACATTCTAATGAGAGGGTAAATATACATGCTTCATTGGGCTAGTAGGCTGGGACTAAAGATTTCAAAAGGTCCTTCAGGTGTTACCTAGGATCATGTTCAAAGCCAGTAGGAGAAAACCAGTGTTTTAGCGACTAATCTGAATATGGCTATATAGGTAAAGCTGATGAATGGTAACAGAATCTATGCAAAATGTATTTAGCAATTGGAATTACTGTCAAATGCAATGGGTCACAGGCTTTAAATTGTGTGCATTTTGTTTGGTTTGGTTTGTTGCCAAGGAGGACTGTGGATTCTGTAGCTTCTTATTCTTGGGTTAGTTAAATTGGGTTATCCCATATATATATATATATATATATATATATATATATATATATATATATA
>NW_027187327.1:4106265-4126805 GCF_028583685.1 Petaurus breviceps papuanus
TATATATATATATATATATATATATATATATATATATATATATATATGGATTCTTAGTGTCTGCCTTGATTTCCTAACTACTAATGGAAATGAATGTCTCTGAGGCTTTGAAATAGCACTGAACTGGGCATAAATATTTGTAACACATGGCTTTTTGCATATTAAATTGAATTTAACCTAAGTTTAAAACATGAACATATAAAAATATGTTCAATGTTGTCTAATCATGATGTCCGAGGTTGGCCCTAGAGAAGAGTTGAGAAAATACACCTCCTTCCCTTCTTTGAAGTTGTGAGGGACTATGGGTACAGGATATTGCTGTTCAGCTGTTTCAGTTGTGCCCAACTTTTTGTGATTCCTTTTGGGGTTTTCTTGGCAAAGATACTGGAGTGGTTTGCCATTTCTTTCTTTAGTTCTTTTTTACAAATGAGGAAACTGAGGTAAACAGGAATAAGTGACTTGTCCAGGGTTACACAGCTAGTAAGTGTCTGATGCCAGGAAGATAAATCTCCTTGACTTCAGGCCAGGCATTCTATCCGCTGCGCCACCTAGCTGCCTCTCATAGGATATTATTTAAACCATCAAACATGGTTAATGTGGTTGGTTTTGCCCAGCAGCTTTTCTTTTTCTTCTTAAGTCCTTGATATGGGGAGAGTTCACTGGATAAGGAAGCCAGGAAAAATATCTTTAAAATGAGTGTTAAAATAAACAATATGAATAAATGCAAGATTTTTAAAATGTTTGAAATGAAAAGCTTTGAAAGAAATAAAAGAAACAATAAAACAACAAAAAAGACCATGACTATTTTCCCACAATAATCACTCATCCATCTCTCCTGGCTTCATCTGGGGATTTTTTGCTCAATATAGTCAGTCAGACCCTTGAGGTTCTGGATAAGACTTGATTAATGAATAGGATTAGTCTGGGGGGGGGAAATCAAAACTGAACATATTCTTTATTGCCAGGAATGTTTGTTTTGGCAACAAAAATGGAAAGCTCACTTTTTCCACGTACCTGGTCCATTGAGGAAGTCATTAATCATAGCTGTCTTTCTTCTAGCTGGAGGCCCATAACACTCGCTGAGATTCCAGGTTTGCATATTCCACCAAAAATAAAAAACCAGAAAGACTGACAAACAAGAAGAGCAGCAGTTTCTACTCCCACTGATTATACAGTCCCACACAACTTCATTTAGTTGTCCTTCTAAGAAAGAAATTTCCTTGCTGTTTAGAGCAGTTTCGTTTTTGGCTAGCTACTGGGTTTCCTATTTATCTTGATAAGAGGAAAGGATTTAAAATGAAGTGGTTTTTCACATGAGGAACAGGCTAGAAGGCTTTGGAAGTTATCTTTTTACCATTATTTGGGCCAGACATAAATTAATTCTTTGAACAAACTCTCTAGGTTTCCTTTTCCTTCTCTATCTTTATTGCTTTTCTCTCCATTTTCATTCCTCCCACTGGTAAACTAGCAAATCTTTCCAACCAATGTGAGATTCCGTTATTATGCCTTCTGGAGAGGGAAATTTTTGTTTCCCAAGCATTTCCCCAGTTTACTATGTTCTGTCTGCGGATGGGAAATAAAGCAGGGATGCAGCAACTAGAGAATGTGGGGATTTTCAGTGTCCCTAGAGGGGTGTAATGTAATGCCAAGCAAAGGCAACTTCCCAAGGTTCAGAATACCAGCATAGGTGCTCTCCATTTTATTCAGTGACCAACCAAGAACAGAGAAGATCAAAACATGACATCATTCCAAATACAGCATTTACTAAGTGTGATTAAATAATCTCCAAGTACTACCCCACCCCAGGACCTTCCATTCATTCAATCAATTACAAAGTCCCTGTTCTAAGTACTAATCCACCCCTAGACTGTACTTTCATTTAGTCCATCACAAAGCCCCTCTTCTCAAATGGAGATTAGTTTCCAAACATAAGTAAAGTACATTCATTTGTTCAATCATAGAACACAAAAAGGTAAAAAGTTCCCCACCCCTGGATAACAATTGAATCTACCCCAGAGTTACAACAAGTTTAAGCACAGCACTTAATACCCAAATGGAGGTCTTTTCTTCATCTTGACTCAAGGCAAGTTCTCAGCAATCTTTGTTCCTGGGGAGACAAGGCTTAGCAAGGCCACAAGATACATTGCCAGTCTCTTCATTAATTCATCCTCTGTCTGCAGAACAGTCCTCGGACCCCTGAAAACACTAGCAAAACCCTCTTCCAGGATTTCTGTAAACATACAACAAGAAAATCCTTCTTCAGGGCTTCGGAACCAACAGAAAGGTTCCCAGACTCCTGCAACAACAGCACTGTCCTTCGCCAGTGGACAGTATTCACTCTCTGTCTGCAGGACAGTCTCAGTAGCTCTGAACCAACAGAAAGGTTCCAGAACTTCTGCAACAACAGGACTGTCTTTCACGAGTGGACAAATCTGGCAAAACAACATCAAAACAGACAGACAAAGTACCAGCATAACAGCCATGTCTCCTCAGTCCTTGGCAGCTCTGGGTGGCAGGTCTCAAAAGTCCTGGGCAATTCAAAGTGGCCCTCAGCAATCCTCTCAGTCTCTCTCTGCCTCCAAAAGGGTGCTGCTTCCAAAAAGTTCTTCTGCCTCTCTCTTGTGTCTATCCAAATCTACATCACCAGCTCCTCCCAGTTCAGCACTCTCTTCTCACATCAACAAGTCCATCCCACAGGTGGGATTAACAAGCTCTGGGTTTTAACACAATCAAACCAAAAACCAAGCCAATACAGGGGAATCTTTGAATTCTATTACTATTACATTACTATCTCAGTATCATACAATATTAGAGATGGAAGGGACACCCCCTCATTTTACAGGTGATAACACTGAGGCTCAGAGAGGTCATGAGCTTATCTAAAGTCACTAGCAAGTGATAAAGTGGAGACATAAATACTGGCCATCCTATTCTATGTCTTTCCATAGCACCACTCTTCATCACACACACCACTCATCAATTTTAGGATTAGGAGATGGGACACAGGAAATAGAGAATGCCAGAGTTTCATGATGATTCACCCCAATTGGTACCTGGTCTAATCTCTCCATCTTAGGTATTCCCTTTTTTTTTTTTGCCTTTTGGAGGGCAATTGGGGTTAAGTAACTTGCCCAAGGCATTCCCTTTCCGTAGAAGGTTCCTGAAGAGGAATTGTTCCACTAGTTTCCTATTATGATGGGAATAGATAGATAGATAGATAGATAGATAGATAGATAGATAGATAGCAATATATATATGTAGATAGATAGATAGATAATATATATATAATGATAGCAAAAATATATGATGATGATATATATAATGATAGCAAATAACCAGGCAATTTATTTTTTTTAATAAATTTTTTAATAAATATCTTTTTAAAAGTCACTTTGGAGGGGCAGCTAGGTGGCACAGTGAATAGAACCCTGGCCCTGGAGTCAGGAAGACCTGAGTTCAAATTTGGCCTCAGACACTTAACATTTACTAGCCGTGTGACCTTGGGCAAGTCACTTAACCCCAATTGCCTTCCAAAAAGCTAAATAAATAAATAGATAGATAAATGAATAAAAATCACTTTGGGGAAGGAGGATGGAATCAAAAATTTTGTCATCATGCAGTATGGTACAGTAGAAAGAAATAGTACTGACCCAGGGGCCAGAAGTAGTGGGGTCAAATCCCACTTCTGATAATTATGCCTGTGGGAAAATCTCTCTGGGTCTCAGTTTCTTATCTGGGAAATGAGAGTTGGACTAGATAGACCTCTGAGGTCCTTTACAGCTCTAGCACTCTCATCATCATAATAAACTACCGTTTCTAGAACACTTTAAGATTTACAGAGCACTATTCATATGTGATCTCATCTGATCTTTACAACAACCTTGGGATGTGTGTGCTATTTTAATTTTAGAACTTACAGTTTTTAAATGATGAGCTCAATGATCTTAGAAAAACATGAAAAGACTAGCAAGAAATGCCGAAGAGCAAAATGAGCAGAACCAAGAAAACATTGTATACAGTAACAGCAATATTGTTTTAAGCATGACTTTGAGTGACATATAATATATATATATATATATATATATATATATATACACACACACATATACAATTGTGTGTATATGTGTGTGTATGGTTTTGGCTTTTATAAATGTCCAAATTAACTGCAAAGGACATAATGGACCTTTATCATTTTAGAACTAAGGAAATTGAGCCTGAGAGAGGAAAGGTGAAACAAACTGACCAGGATCCCATAGCTAATAAGTTTCCAAGAAAGGCCTGGAACTAAGGTCTTCCTGACTCAAAGTCCAGCACTCTGTCTACTGTACCACCTAAGAGGAGTGGGCTGGCACCAGCTCAAACTGGCTCTCAAGAAGGGATTGTTAAAAATTCAGTGTCAGGGGTGGCTAGGTGGCACAGTGAGTAAGAGCACTGGTGCTTTTGGTAAAAGGGATTGTATGATATAAGAAATTCTTTGTGTTCAATTTTACTTAATTTAGTGGGTTAAGGTTTTTGGTCCAGTCTTGGTTTGTTGTTTTTTTAAGCATAAGAGGAATCTTTAAGCCAGGAAGAGATATAATAACTATAAAGAGGTAGCCTGATGCTATGGGAAAAGCTTTGTCAATGGACAAGTCAAGTGGACTAGGTTCAGATCCTAGTTCTTCCACTCACTGATTATGTGACCTTAGGCCTATCTAGGCCTCAGTTCAGATGGATAAGGAAGTTGGATTAGGTAACCTCTAAGATCCCTTCATGTTTTCTGCAGCCAACTTTGATCTCAAGAGCCATGGTTCTTGAAATCAAGATTCTGATCTATGGACAAAACTCCTGGACAGTCTCTTCCTTTGGCTGAAGAAGTATCACTGCTGATATTGCATTTCTTAGACCAAGAATATCAAATGATGCCCACAGTATGACTATAATGGCCCGAATAAACATAGTAGCAACAAGCAGAATGACTATGGAGATAAAGAAGCAAGAAGGGGGAAGGTTTCTCTCTAGCCTTTTCTGTGACTGTCAAAGGAGGTAGAGTCATTTGTACAATCTCCCTGGAACAAATTGGACAACTTCTAAGGATAATAATAATAATAGCTTACTATCACTTAGCACTTTAAAGTTTGCAAAGCAGCTCGCTCATAACCAAGAGTTCCTAATCTTTTTTGAGTGATAGGCTGGTGAAGCCTTTATACCTCTTAACCTGACTTGTAAAATAAAATTCATAGGATTACAAAGGGAATCAGTTATATTAAAACAAAATTATTAAAATATTTTTCAGGGGCAGCTAGGTGGCGCAGTGTGAGTAAAGTACTGGCCCCCGGAGTCAGGAGGACCTGAGTTCGCTTCTGGACTCAGACATGTAACACCCCCACAAAAAAGAAAAAAAAAACTAGCCGTGTAGCCTTGGGCAAGTTACTTAACCCCAACTGCCCTCCAAAAAAAAGGCAAAAAAAAATATTTTTCAAAAAAACAAATTCACGAACCCCAAATATATAGTAAGAATCTTGGTTTATTAACATGTTGAAAATAATAGGGGCACAATTTTATATCTAGAATTTACTCAATGGCCATCTAGTCCACATCTCTCTAGTGATTTGCCCATGGTCACACAGGTAGTAATGTCATTAAAATTGAGATTTGGACCGAGGTCCTGTGACTACAGGTGGGAACAGCTAGGTGGCATACTGGATAGAGTACTGGACCTGGAGACCCATCTTTTTTAGTTCAAACTAGTTGTATGACTTTGGGCAAGTCATGTAACCCTGTTTGCCTCAGTTTATTCATCTATAAAATGAGCTGAAGAAGGAAATGGCAAACCACTCTAGTATCTTTGCCAAGAAAACTCCAATGGGCACAAAAGAACAATAAATCGATAGTGATATAGAGCATTTTTTTTACACGGCTGTAGATAACTTTGATTTCTTTGTCTAAAAATTGTCTATTCATATCCCTTGATTATTTATCAATTGGTGAATGACTCATATTTTCATAAATTTTACTCAGTTCTTTATATATCTGAGAAATGAGGCCTCTATCAGAGAAACTTGCTATGATTTCTTTCCCCTCAGTTTTCTGATTTTCTCCTAATCTTGGCTGCATTGGTGTTGTTTGTGTAAAACTTTTTTAATTTAATGTAATCAAAATTATTCATTTTACATCCTATAATGTTCTATATGTCATGTATGGTCATAAATTCTTCCTTTGTCCATAGATCTGACAGATAAACTATTCCATGCTCCTCTAATTTGCTTATGATACTACCCTTTATATCTAAATCATTTTGGTATATGGTGTGAGATGTTGGTCTATACCTAGTTTTTGCCAATTTACTTTCTAATTTTTCCCAGCAGGTTTTGCCAAATATTTAGTTCTTTTCCCAAAATTTTGGATCTTTGGGTTTATAAAACTTGAGATTTTTTTTGTCATTTACTACTGTGAATTGTGTGCCTAATCTCTTCTACTGATTCACCACTCATTTCTTAGATTGTCTTGATGATTACTTCTTTGTAATATAGCTTAAGGTCTGGTACAGCTAAGCCACCTTTCTTCAAATTTTTTTTCAATTGATTCCCCAGATATTCTTGACTTTTTGTTCTTCCAGATGAATTTTAGTTTTATTTTTTCTAATTCTATAAAATATTTTTTGGTAGTTTGATATGGCACTGAATAAATTAATTAATTTAGGTAGAATTGTCATTTTTATTATATTGGGTTGGTCTACCCATAAGTAATTAATAGTTTCCCAATTGTTCAGATCTGATTTTATTTGTGTGAAAAGTGTTTTGTAATTGCACTAACATAGTTCCTTGGTTTGTCTCAGCAGTTAGATCTCCAAGTATTTGATATTGTTTATAGTTATTTTAAATGGAATTTCTCTTTCTATCTCTTGCTGCTGGACTTTGTTGGTAATATATAGAGACACTGATGATTTATGTGGGTTTATTTTATATCATACAACTTTGTGAAAGTTTTAAATTATTTCAACTAGTTTTTTTGTTGACTCTATGATTCTCCAAGTATACCTTTCTATCATCTGCAAAGAGTGATAATTTTATTTCTTCATAGCCTATTCTAACTCCTTCAATTTCTTTTTCTTCTTTTATTGCTATAACTAGCATTTCTAGTACAATATTGAATAATAGTGGTGATAATTGCTTTCAGTCACTTCTCTTGATGTAACTCTTCTATAATTCATTATCTTCATAGTGCACACACATTCTACATCTCATTCGATCTACTTTGCATTTTCATTGTATTAGACTTCTTGTGGCCATACAACTAGAAATTTTTCACAGTCTCCTTCAGGGGTTCTCTTTCATCTCTGATTTCTTTACTGCTACAGTCTCTTTGGAAAGGTTTAGAATGATATCAAATTATTTATTTTGTTTGGTGTGCTGATTTGATTCCTTGTATCTATTTAACTTTTTTACTTTTATTTTTGATTGCTACTTAAGAGAAGATAGAAGTTCTTATATGCTTTTTTTTTCTGAATTCCTTTCTACCGATTTGTTTTTGGTGCCTTTAATTATGCAATATAGTATTTAAATTTTCTACTGCATATACCAGTAAGACATTAATGAATCTTTTAGTTACTTTCTATAGATCTTAAATCCAAACTTTCCACAATCCAAATTCAAAGTCTCTTGTGCTATGATGGTGTTTGCTGCCTTTCCATAGTGGGTATTCCTTGATAGTTGTACCTTTACTCTTGGTATTATTGCCTTGGCAATAGTTGACAAACTTGCTATCACGTGCAATTTCAAAACTTTTTTTTTTTACTTTCTGCCAAGTATTGTGGGAGAATGTATTCATAATTTTTTTTTTCTTTTTGGAGGGCAATTGGAATTAAGTAACTTGCCCAAGGTCACATGGCTAATTTTTGTGTGTGTGTGTTAAGTGTCTGAGGCTGGATCTGAACTCAGGTCCTCCTGACTCCCAGGGCCAGCACTCTACTCACTGTGCCACCTAGCCACCCCCATAATTTTTATAACAGCTTTTTTTAATTGTTCTTTTTTTTGTAATAATTGATCTCCTAGTTGGATTCATGGCAACAAATTGGAATTCCAGTCTAAATCTGCCCATTTCCTTTTTAAGATCATTTGAGATATTGGCACTGTTGTTGTCATCTCTTTCATTATTAGGTCTCCTTTCTGGGGTTTGAATTAAGTGAAGATTTTCAATGGCTTCAAGGTCTTCAACATTTTCCTCTTCAAATTATAGTATCTCCTCAATTTCACTTATTCTTTTTCTTAGTCTAGCCTTACAGATGAATAGTTTGTTTGTTTGTTTGTTGGGGGAGGGGGAGTGACTTGTGTGATTTGGAGCTGAGGACAACAAGGAATATAACCATTGACAAAAAGCAGTGTGAAGTTTTTACCTTTAACTGGTGAGAGATATTTCCAGTTAGACTATAGTATGAGCACACAATGTTGTTTATGTATTTGACCTACTTCATGATCATTCATATCTTGCACTCTTTAGAGGTAATATTTGGCATTCAAGCATTTCTACCAGGTAAGCATTGGTATTTCTAGTTTGTTCCAGTGAATCTTGCTTTCTTGTAGCAATAGGATATACAGGAACATCACTCAATTCATTGAGTTTTATATCAAGTTGATTGACATGATGATATCAACCAGGACCAGTTGACAATCCTATGGCTCTACATCTTAGATTCATACAGGCTGATACAAATAATAGTTGAAAAGTAAAACTATTTTGGAATTACACACAACAGCAGATTTATTAGCCATTGCAATAATTAAAGAAGTAAAGGTAGAACTATCAAGGAATACCACCAAGAACTGGCCAAATAGGAATACTGCCAAGACCCCACCTACCAGCAATTCTGGGTTCACTTAGGTCTTCAAAAGCTACTATGATCTCAGGGCACACTGTACATCACAATGCTTAGCTTGGCCAACTAATTGGCCTCTCTCTCATTTAGTCCTATTATCTTACCAGCAATAGATGAAAAATTACAAATCACTGTACTTAACTTAATAAATTAACAGACTCAATACAACATAAGTTTAGGAGCCCAAAACTGATCACATTTTGCTGAAATATTTGAGATTTACACTAAGTACTAAAATATCTTATAGTTCCTCATAAAAAGAACACTAGGCATAGTATAATATGATCACCCACCCCATCCAGGAAGCTCCCTTGACACTCATGACTTTTAAAATTTCTATAGTTAAAATGTCTTAATTAAAAGAAATGCTATTTTTGTATTTTCCTTTAGCAAATGAATTAGCATTTCCAGCCTGAACTGTATAAATAATGAATAGCTTCCCTGGTGTTTGGCACTTAGTTGATACTCTTATATCCTCAAAGAGTTAATGAAAATGTCATTCAACACTTACTTTTCAGAATTGCATGTCAAAAAATGATCACATACTAGACATAAAGAACTCATAAATAAATGCAAAAGGAAGAAATATTAAACACATTCTTTATAGATTATAGTGTAATAAAATTATAATCAGTAAGGGAAATATAAACAAAGGATATGGACTTAGAGTCTAAGTAATGTTATCCTAAAGAAGTAGGTCAAGGGACAAATCACAGGAATAACAGTTCTGCAAAAAAATTATAATGAAACAACATAATAAAATTAGTTAAATGAATCTAAAGTAATATATGGGGTGAAATTTATATACATGAATTCTTATCTTAATAAAAGAGAAGGAAGGGGCAGCCAGGTAACACAGCAAGTAAGAGCACCAGCTCCAGTGTCAGGATGACCTGGAGATCAAATCCTGGGCTCAGACACTTAGCACCCACCCAGAAACACCTGGCCGTGTAACCTTGAGCAAGTTACTTAACCCCAATTGCTTAGGGGCAGCCAGGTGGCTCAGTGAGTAAGAGCACGGGCTCCAGTGTTGGGATGACCTAGAGATCAAATCCCTGGCTCAGACACTCAGCACCACACCCAGAAATAACTGGCCGTGTAACCTTGAGCAAGTTACTTAACCCTGATTGCTTAAAAATAAATAAATAAAAGAGAGGGGAAAAGACCAGTAAATTGAGTACATAACTGAAAAATGCTGGGAAATCAGCAAATTTATCATTTTAAAATAAACACAAAAGTAGTAATTTTAGAAAAATCAGAGAGATTGATAAAATTTAAAACAAAAAATTTATGAGATGACAAATACAGCTAAGAGCTACTGGTCAAAGTGGTAAAAATAAGTCCAGAGTAAATCAGACTAGTTCAAAATTGTTCAGGCCAGTGAAAATGAGTTCAAATTTGTTCAAACCATTTAAATACTTCAAATGGATTGTTGATCTCCTCAATGTGGATTGTCCCTCCAACAATTCCAATTACAACCCCTCTAAATTTACCATTCTATATGAGCTTTGCTTATATTTTCCCATAAGTTTGCTACAGTAAGTGCACTCAACATACTTAGGGGGATGTGGATCTTTCTCACTGTTTCACTATAACAATATTTGTGGTGTACATAGGTTATCCTTCAGTCTTGCCATATGACCACATCCTTCAGTATTGCCATTTTTCTTTAGGTCATATAATTCTTTGTTGATATCCTTTATTCTAGCCCTTTATAGTTCCTTGTCATATTAGAGCTTGCTTACAACCACCACAGCACCTTTTTTTTTTTTTTTAAGCAATCAGGGTTAAGTAACTTGCTCAAGGTTACATGGCCAGTTATTTCTGGGTGTGGTGCTGAGTATCTGAGCCCGGATTTGATCCAGGTCATCCCAACACTGGAGCCGGTGCTGTTACTCACTGAGCCACCTGGCTGCCCCTAAGCAATTGGGGTTAAGTAACTTGCTCAAGGTTACACGGCCAGGTGTTTCTGGGTGGGTGCTAAGTGTCTAAGCCCGGGATTCGATCTCCAGGTCTTCTCAACACTGGAGCTGGTGCTCTTACTCGCTGTGCTACCTGGTCGCCCCATCCACAGCACCTTTCTATTGACCTATGAATGATATTTATTTTTAAATCTCTGGAGAATGTATCACAATTACAATAGCAGAATGTTAATTTTTTTTTTAAAGATGCATCTTTGTTTCAAGAAAAATTTGGGATCATTAAAAAGTTATGCAATTTCCCTAGGCAATCCAGCCTACTCTCCTCCTGCTTAATTCTGGTTACAACATCAAAAGAAAGTCACAGCTAGGAAGTAAGATAATTCACAAGATCTACTTGGGGATGCAAATTACGGAGTTGGAGTTGGTTTTGTCATGTGTCTAAAGGCAACAAGGAACATAATTTCCTAAGACATTCGGTCATCTCATATTGCAATACTCATTGTAATACTATTTGCATTTGCAAAAAAAAAAAAGACCATTATGAAAATAATTGCAATTCCAGAAAGAAAGAATGTAATTATGCTTCACCTGACTAGGCTGGAATTAGTAAGCTAAACATTTTCCCATTATATATATGCTTTTGAGTTCTCATTAAAAAATCTCCTTCTCAAGTAAAATAATCTCTATTTATTCAGGGTTAATACTCCCTGTTGAGATGCAGTAGTTCACGTATTTAAGATACATTCAAATGACTGGCCGTGTAACCTTCAGCAAGTTACTTAACCCCGATTGCTTAAAAAAAAAAAAGATACATTCAACAGCACTGATATATCTCCGTGCTGGTAAATGTCTAACAACCAAGGTCTATCAAAAAATATATGAACACACACTTTTTAAGTTTAACCTGCATTATTATCACTTTCTTAAGTACATTCAAAAAAACAATAAATCAGGCCCCACTTTGTAGCAGTTGCTGATTTCTGTCACGTAGATGCTCACACTGAAAATTTCGTATTTGGTTCTTTCATGGCAGGCTGGTTGACTGCAGCACACCCCTAGATTTAGACCAGGGGCCCTTAGTCTTCAGTAGCCCTTCCTCACATCCTATTGATTGTTTTCTAAAAGCAGTAAGATCGTCCTTAGTGCCTTGTCCTGCTAAGTAGTGCACATTACCTATTTTTACTTGGACTTGCTGAAATGACTACTTCCCCCCAAACCCCAAACTTGTGCCAAGTAAAGTGAATAAATGTTTACTAAGTACCTACTATGTACCAGGCACTCTCCTATGTATTGAGAATGCAAAGAAAGGCAAAAACCCCCCAACAAAACAAAAAACATTTCCTAACCTCAAGGAGCTTACATTCTAATGGAGGAGACAACATGTAAACAAACCACTAGCAGTTGGAGGGACTGGGAAAAGTCTGGTGCAGAAGGTGGGATTTCAGCTGGGTTTTGAACAAAATCAGGGAAACCAAGAGATAGAGGTGAGAAGGTGAAGCATTCTAGGCATGGGAGATAGCTAGTACAAACATGTGCTGCTACAGTCATGAGAGATGGAGTGTTATGAATGAGTGGACGGGAATGATTTGTTGTTATTATTGATACTATGCCATTTTAGTAAATGCTTTTATTGCTAATTAATTTTGTCAATTGGCTGACATAAGAAATAAGGAACTGAGTAATGGGTTGCAGACAGAAGGGCTGCACAGGACTCCTGCACCCAGGTGGAGAAGCAAACCGTAGCTTCTCCCTTTTGGAGTCCTACACAGGGCAATACTGTAAGTCAGTGATACTGTCCATATCTCTGGGGTTTCATTTCATTGATAGATTCGGTTGTGAGTCCTATCTCTGTCCATTAATTTATAAAAAACATCATTCCTGTTTCAAGCCTCATTTGCCTGTGCACTTATAAGAAGAGGTTATGACTTCACTTGGGAAGGAAGGAGTTTCAAATAACTGAATTTCCCAGGAGTCAAATGTGATTTCTGGTGCTAACATTTGCTCCTTAATAACTGAGTGACTTTGAAGAAGTCACTAGACCACTTCACTTCTCATTTGCAAAGTGAACCTATGAATACTTTGCCCTGCAGAGTTCATATGGTTATTCTAAGGACTAGCCTAGCAGTGTGGTAGAAAGTGCTTTATATAGGGCCTTTGGAGACCCAGGTTCTAGACTCCACCTAGCTTCTGTAAAATTAGGGGGTTGGCTTACATGATCTTTAATGTCTCTTTAGGTCTAAATAAATTCTTTTATTCTATGAACAATATATATAGGTATTTCTTAGGCAGCAGTAAAGGAGTAGATGGGTGAAATTTGGAGAAGAAAAAAACAGAAACTGCTTGGGTTTTTATAAGAACCATTATAATTATAAGCCTAGAGAAGGTAGAATCTATTAGACATTCTCATTGTAAAAGTTAACTACCCTCTGTTGGATACGATTTATTTAATGTCATTAAATTGGGACCGTAGAGAGCTCTGAGAGGACTGAAAGAGTTAATGAAGACGCCTGAAGTGCCCACTGCCCCCAAGGAGACAATCTACTTACTGTGTCTAAAAAAGTCATCTGATGAGCATCCTCTGGGATAATGTGACTCAGAAGTCACTGCAGAAATTTCAGCATTCAAAAAAATGTCACACTCTGCATGCACAAAAGCAATTTTTCAGTCACATAATTATTTTTTAATGTCAGGTTTTCAAAATACTTTTAGAGAAGAAGAGACATAGACAATTCCAAGTTTAAAATGTTTTAGAAAGATCTGGGGCAGCAGGAGGATATGCTACATGAAAGGGGGGGGGATATTAAATTGTTTTTAACGACTTCGAGCAATGGCTCTCCCCAAACATTTTTGTATAACTCAAAACTCCAAGGTAATGTTCAGACAATTCACCAAGATAATATCTACTGTTTATGTAAGAGAATACTTTCCTTTAGGGGTATACTTAATTTACATTCACTAACTAAGCCTTTCTTGTTACATGCCAGTAAGTAAGGTGTGTGTGTTAGCTATGTGTATGTGTGTGTCTGTGTGTGTTCACGAACATGTGTATGCTGATGGAAAAACTCTAACAGAGCTTGCTAACCATGAGAAGAAACAGTATAGAATTCTAAGTTGGTCCACTTTCTATTTCCTTTCTATTCCCTGGAGATCATCATTCTCTGGTTAGTCATCTCCCATATTGAACTATCCCCTTTAAAATCACTTTGCAGTGTTATTAATGCAGAATAATGAGATTTAGAAATAGATAAAACCTCTAGTTTTAAAGTTGTCTAGTATGAGCCCCTCACTCTACAGTGATAAGGTAGGGACAAGAAACCAAATATTCCGAGGCTTCCCCTAGGATGCTTTCTCTTACACTGAACTGTTTATCCTCACTCTAAGCCTATGAACTAGGAAGGAAGCAAATATTTAGTAAGCACCTACTTTGGGCCAGGCACTGTGCTAACACTTGACAAATACTCCGTTTAATCCTCATAACAAGCCTGGAAGATAGGTGCTATTATTATCCCTATTTTGCAGTTGAGGAAAACAGAGGTTAAATGACTTGCCCATGATTACTCTTTATGTTGGAAAACTGACACTGTCCAGTGACTTACCCAAAGTCACTGAGACAGGTGGCTCAGTGGTAGAATTCTCATTTGCCATGCAGGATCTGGGTTTGACTCCTAGCTCATTAATGTACTTTGGGGAGGGAAAGAATGCCATCTTTTGGAATCAAATCTTGCTTCTGATGCTTATTACTCCCATAACTTTGGGCAAAACATTTAATCTCCCAGATTCTGTTTCCTCATCTGTAAAATGAAGGCAATGTCATCTAGACAGGTTTCCCCTGAAGTCCTTCCCAGCTCTAGATTTTTTTATCCTAAACCAAGAACCGGAGAGATTTTGCAATTTTCCCAAGATGACCTAGTTGGCAGAGTCAGGATTTGAAAGCAGGTCTTCTGCCTAAGGCTGTTCTAGTTGCTCTACCCAGCCCCTTGTTTGCATCCCCCAGACCTTTCATCATTCCCACAGTAGCCATGCCCTGGATCGCCTTTGCTCAGCTCATCCCCACAACCTTTCCAAGGTTCACTATAGTGTATCATAGAAATACAAATTTGAGAATTGGAAGGGACCTCAATGTTCATCTAAGTATAAATAGCAACTGTTTCTCTTATGGCCAAAAACTCTGGGGATCTTCCCATCCCAGAGTGATTCTTTCCTGAAGGCAAACTAGGCCATTTTTTGCCTCAGTTATTACCTAGCCTTTAATTATTGAATGGGTGTTGCCTCAGACAAACTGAGACCTGGGAAAGACCTTAGCTTAAAAATGTCAAGGTCTCGTACTGTATCCTGGGCCATCACCAGTTATCTTGACCTATGTCTTGCCACTAAACTCTGACTCTGGAGGAGAGAGTGAGGCTGATGACTTTGCACAGCTCTGCCTCACTTACAATTCACTTGCAAATCAAAACATCACCCTCCTGATATCGTTGGTTGTTTTAGATAACTAAGGACAAAAAACAAGTGTGATCCATACAATATACATGAAAGGAATTCCAACTTTACAGTATTTTGAAGAAGTAGGAGCTCAATCTCTTTTGGAAGAGTATCTAGAACCATCCTGGCCCTATGCTCAACTCAGCCCCACCATAAGACCAAAGCATCCAGAGCAGAGGCTCTTAACTTTTTTGTGTGACATGGACTCCTCTAATAGTCAGGCGAAATCTATGTACCCCTCAGAATAGTAATGTTTGTAAAGACATAAAATGAAATATATAAGATTACAAAGGAAATTAATTCTATTGAAACACAGTTATCAAAAACATTTTAATAAGTTTTTAAATCTCAGGTTAAGAACTCCCATGCAGACCTTCCAGCCTCAAGCACTCCTTAAATGTTGCTCAGGGAATCTCTTCTTCCGGTTCCTTCTTCCTAACTATGTCAGGCTCTAGAGTAAGGATTGCTTCATCCTTTGCATTTGTGTCCCCAGGAAAATAGATCTGCCATTTATGACCCTTCTCCTAAGGCATTAGCTGCCTTCTTTTGTTTCATCTGAAGTTGTGTCAAACTATCTCAGGAGTATTGTGCTGAATTAATATTTTAAGAAAAATATTGATAAGATAGAAAGTATCCAGAGGTGAGTGACCAGGAAAGTGAAGGGTCTCCAATTCCTGTAAGTTGAAGGAAATGGGAATGTTTAGCTTAATAAAGAGAAGATTTTTTTGGGGGGGCTGGGGGAATGATACCTCTTCTGAAATATTTGAATCATTGTCACATGAAAGAGGGATTACACTTGATCTACTTAGTTGCAGAAGACAGAACTAGGAGCAGTGAATAGAAATTTTAGAGGCAGATTTTGAGCATCAGATAAAGAAAACATTTCCAAATAATTAGAGCTCTCTCAAAGTAGAAGCTAGGTACAGCAGTGGATAGAGTGTTGGGCCCGGAGTCAAAAAATCATTTCAATGATTCAAATTCAAATCTAGCCTCAGACACTTACTAGCTGTGTTTCCCTGGGCAAGTTATTTAACTCTCTTTGCCTCAGTTCCTCATCTGTAAAATGAGCTGGAAAAGGAAATGGCAAACCACTCCAATATCTTTGCCAAGAAAACCCCAAATGGGGTCACAAAGAGTCAGACAGGACTGAAATGACTGAACAACAATATCAAAGTGTAAGGGGCAACTCCACTTCCTTTCATCCTACCCCCACCCCTTATCAACAAGTCAGCAAGAATTTAACAAGAACTTACTATGTGCCAGGCACTGTGCTAAACACTGCGACTACAAATATGAGCAGAAAGGAAGACAGTGTCTGACCTCAAGGAGTTTACATTCTACTGGGGGAAGACAACACATAAAAGAAAGCTAAAAAGAGGACAGGTGTATGTATACCCAAGGTAAGGAAGCATGATAGAGAAAATCCAAAGAGTCAGGAATACAGCCTGGAGATGAACGAAGACACAGCTAGTCTGGCCATCCTCTTCATAATGGAGGTTCTGAGAGAAACCAACCAATCAGAAGAAGAGGCCATAGAAGCAAAGGGCACTTCCAGTGGGAGAAGTTTAGGGGTGAAGTGAATTTCCAGTGTGAAGAGATTTTTGTGGTGTAGTAGTGAAAGTCCAGGGAGTCAGGAATTCATCCTAGAGAAGAATGAAGGTTAAGAGAATTTGTAGAAGAGATTACTATCCCAGTAAAGTTACCTTTCATGAACCCCTTTGGAAGTCTAGTGAAACCCATATGTGACTTCTCAAAATATTTTTTTAAATATATAAAATAAAAAGTTTTAAATACATAAAGTACATTGGGATTATAAAGGAAGCCACATATATTGAGACACAGTTATCATTTTAAAAAAAAATTGGGGGGCAGCTAGGTGGCACAGTGAATAGAGCACAGGCCCTGGAGTCAGGAGGACCTGAGTTCAAATCCGGCCTCTGACACTTATCACTTACTAGCCATGTGACCTTGGGCAAGTCACTTAACCCCAATTGCCCTGCCTTCCCCCCTCCAAAAAGACAAATAAATAAATAAATTCACATTCTGACCTCAGGTTAAGAGCCCCTCAACCAGATGAATCATAGGATTTTTAATTTAAAGTTGGAAGAGACCATAAAAAAGTCTTTTAGTGACACCCTCAGAAAGTCTCCATGCCTAGTTTTCAAAGTAATTTTGAAAATTTCACATTAAAAATGATTATGTGAAAAACTGGAAGGCTTGTATGAACTGATGTAAAGTGAAATGAGTGGACCAGAAGAATAATTTATATAGTAACAACAATATTGCAAAGATAATCAATTTTGAAAGACTTAGTTTAACTCTGATCCACCCAGTGACCACCAACCACAGTTGACTCAAAATGAAACATGCTATCCACTTCCAGATAGAGAGCTGATGTACTCAGAGTACAGACTGAAGCATATTTTCTTCTGTTTCTCTTTTTTTGGGAGGGGGGAATTAGAGAACATGGCTAATGCAGAAATTTGTTTTGCATATCTATGCATATTTATAATGGATTTTACTTTTCTTGACTTCTCAGTGAGGCATAGGGAGGAGAGAGAATTTGGAAGTGAAAATAAAATTGAATTTAAAAAATTATATGACTGAAAAATTACCTCTTTTTTGGAATGATCTTTTTTAAAATGCTGAGATTTCTGCAGTGGCCCAGAGAGGTAAAATAAATTACATTTATTTTATAGGCAGCTGGGTGATACAAGGGACAGAGAGTTGAACATGGGCCTGGAATCAGGAAGACCTGAGTTCAAATGTGATCTCAGATATTTACCAGCTGTGTGATCCTAGGTAAGTCACTTAATCCCTGGTTGCCCCAGTGTCCTCAATGCTAATGTAGGGATAATAATAGTACCTTCCTGTAATGCAATCACACTGGCATGCCCAGGATGGCTGCTAACACAGGCTCTTAGATCTGCTTTACTAGGAAAGATAGCAGTTCAAGGTGTCGGCAATCTTTTTTAATTACATTCATTAGTAAATGGGAAAAGTCAGTGCGCTGAACTTCAGAGAAAATTCAAAGAAAATAGAGAAAATACAAGCAGAGAAATGAAGACCAACAGACAGGGCTTCTAACTGTCTGAGAAATTTAGCACAGATGAACAGACAGATACAACTGTATGACCAAGGCAATACATACATAGTTACCAGAAAGAGAAACACCAACATCTGGGTTTTTTCAAAGCTGGAGGAGGGGGCATTCCTTAATGGCTACCCAGAATCTCATCTGGTCAAATCACAAGGACATTTTTCCAAAGAGTGAGCACCCAAAGCAAAATACTAATTTCAGAGTATTTATACCCTTTTTAGAGCCAGAGTTGTATCACAACCCTCCATGACTCAGTGCCTAATTAGAAATTAACAAAAAGTGTGAAAGCCTTCCTACAAGCAAGCCTTCCTACAAGCAAGCCTTCCTGCAAGCAAGCCTCCCTTAAGCAAGCTTCCCTTAAAGGGCTGCACGTGAGGTCTATTAATGGGCAGGGGAAGATCTGATATCCCATTAACATTGTTATACTACCTCCTGGGGTTGTTGTGAAGATTAAATGAAATATTTGCACAGTACCTGGCACATAGTAAGCATTCACTAAATGCTCATTTATTCCTAGCTCACAGGATTAGTGTAAGGATTTATAGTGCAATGTAGTAGAAAGCATTTGTGATAGAGACTCAGAAAGCCTAAGTTATATGCCTGGCACATGATAGGTTTTTAATAAATACTTTTTTCCTCCCTTCCTTTCCCTGGGGCCAGAAAGGCAGTAAGTGGTATACTAGGATTAGAATTTTGAGCTTGCATTATTGCATGAATCTCAGCTCTAAGATTGTGTGGTTGTGTTTATGTGGAATCAATCGACATTCATCAGGGTATATCCCACATAAGATTCCATTCCATCCTTGACCTTTCACCTCTTAGCCTCTTGATCAAGCTGAAGTATTCTGAATTTCTCAATCAGGGATCAGTCCTCATTTCCTTTTGGCTTTATACCAGTAAGCCCCAGTTTACAAAGGCATGATTTTCAAATGACCTGGACATATTGCCTCCCCCAAGAAGGATCTGCCCAAGCCAGAAAATTCACTGTTTCCTCATACTACTGAATGTTTTCACCTCACTTTTTCCACTGCCTAAGCATGTACCAGTTAGTAACTCATTTGGGGATAATAAGCATTCTTTAAAAAAAAAGAAGCAAATACCTCTGATAGGATCACCCTGTCTGTACTTCCATAGGCTCATAGATTTAGAAGGGAATTTAGTAGTCATGTTGTCTAATCCTCTCACTTAATTAAGGGACTATCAAACATTCATTTATTAGTATAAATAAGTTCAAATTGCTTTCCTCCTAACACCTAGTTGAGAGCAGCAATCCTGAGTAGAGAATTGGTGCTGTGATGGTAGAGAGGGGAGAACAGATAGATAATTTTGGATCATGTGAGTGACATTTTGGAAGGGAGGGTATACATGAATAGGGTACTACAAGCAAGGAGTTTGGCTCACAGAGAGGGCATTAGGTGCTTCAGGATCTACAGACAAGGCAATAGGGGTTTAAGGAGGGGTAGAAAAGGTTAGGTGGGAAGATGCCAGAGACAAAGTTGGCTTGTCACAAAAATTTGCATAGAATATAGAGAGGTTAAATAACTGATGCAGGGTCATATAGGTAGGAAATACCAGGATTGGGATTTGAACCAAGGTCCCCTGACTCCAAATACAGCTCTCTTCCCTACAACATGATATCTCTCCTACTCTACTACCTAGAGGTTTGATCAACAAATAGTATATTCTGGAACCCCTGTCCTGAGGCACCACTATTCTGATTGCTGTATCCTTAATATGGTCCACTATATCAAGCCAAGCTGACTCCAGCCAAGCTTCACCTTTTACTCCCTGGCCATCTCTTCGCTCTTCAACAGATTAACTTTCTGACCTTCTTCCTTCCCCTCTCTCCCCCAACATTTTCTTTCTTTCCCTTCTTCCTTCCTTCCTTCCTTCCTTCCTTCCTTCCTTCCTTCCTTCCTTTCTTTCTTTCTTTCTTTCTTTCTTTCTTTCTTTCTTTCTTTCTTTCTTTCTTTCTTTCTTTCTTTTCCTTCCTTCCTTCCTTCCTTCCTTCCTTCCTTCCTTCCTTCCTTCCTTTCTTTCTTTCTTTCTTTCTTTCTTTCTTTCTTTCTTTCTTTCTTTCTTTCTTTCTTTCTTTCTTTTCCTTCCTTCCTTCCTTCCTTCCTTCCTTCCTTCCTTCCTTCCTTCCTTTCTTTCTTTCTTTCTTTCTTTCTTTCTTTCTTTCTTT
>NW_027187327.1:4126905-4295962 GCF_028583685.1 Petaurus breviceps papuanus
TTCCTTCCTTCCTTCCTTCCTTCCTTCCTTCCTTCCTTCCTTCCTTTGCAATTGGGGTTAAGTAACTTGCTCAAAGTTATATGGCCAGTTATTTTTTGTGTGGGTGCCGAGTATCTGAGGCCAGAACCAATCCCAGGTCTCCTGAGGCTGGGGTGGTGCTCTTACTGGAGCGGTGCTCTTACTCACTGTGCCACCTGGCCACCCCACCTCCCCCGACATTTTCCACTTTAGGAACCATACCATGCCTAATAGAAAGGATGTGTCAATAAACTCTTCTATGATTCTATGGCTCTGTGATTCCAATCACAGTCTTGTAACATTCCTAATCAAAATACTCCTCCCTGGCCACCCTACCCTTTTATGTGTTATCTCTCTCAACTAGAATGTAAGTTCCTTGAGCGGCATTTTTGTGTTTGTATGCCTAGTGCTTAAAGCAATTCTTGGCTCATGTTAAGTGCTTAAAAATACTTTCTCATTTGTTCATTCATTTTATAAATAGAAGAAGAGTGTCTGGGACTGAGCTGGAAGATTTGATAGACAATATACACATACCTCCAGACTGACATGAGAACCTATAATATAATATTACAGTGAATGGGCAAATGACAACAATCAATAACCCCTAGGAGCCTGACTGAAAATAGGTGGTTTAGTTAAATAGTCACAGTGTCCCTTGATGGTAATATATAGAGCATTATTTCTCTATGAAAATCAGTTGATTCAGTCTCTCCCCAGACTCTGCCACGTTGAGGTTCTTGGGGTGCCCTGTGTAGGGCCTTGGCACTTCAGCACTGCTGCCCCAGTCTCAGGTCTTGCTACAGGTTGCTCTGATATCCTCTACCGAGGGTGCATCATGGCTATCATCGGGACTATGATGGACTTGCAGTTCAGCCAGGGGCCCTCTCCTATCCTCAATACCCTAGAAATGCAGGGCAGGGAAACCAGGCTGGTCTTGGTGGTCACCCAACATCTGGGTAAGAGCACAGTCTAGACCATTGCTATGAATGGTACTGAAGGACTGGTGATAGGTCAAAAGGTCTTGGATTCTGATGCCCAATTAAAATTCCTGTGGGACCTGAGACACTGGAAAGAATCATGAATGTGAATGAAAGAGGCCTGATCAAAACCTTGCTGCTAATTCATGCTGAGGTTCCTGAGTTCATAGAGATGAATGTGGAGCAAGAATTCTTGGTTACTGGAATCAGAGTTATGGATCTCTTGGCCCCCTATGGTAAGGGGGGGCAAAACTGGTCTATTTGGCGGTGCTACTATGTGTAGGACCACATTGATTATGGAACTAATCAGCAATGTTGCTAAGGTCCATGGTGGTTATTCTGTGTTTGCTAATGGACCCAAAAAGACCATGACTTGTACCATGAGAGGACTGAGCCTGGTACCATCAATCTGAAGGATGCCACTTCTAATGTAGCATCTGGTATATGGCCAGATGAACGAACCACCTTGTGTGTGGGCCCAGGTAGCCCTAACTGGCCTCACTGTGACTGAATACTTCAGAGACCAAGAGGGTCAATATATGTTTTTCATTGATAATATCTTCTGACTCACTCAGGCTGGCTCAAGGTGTCTGCTTTACTAAACAGAATTCCCTTTGTTATGGGTTACCAGCCCACTTTGGCCACTGATAAGGGCACCAAACAGGAAAAGTTACCACAACCAAGAAGGACTCTATCATCTCTATACAAGTCATCTTATGTGTCTGCTGATTGCTTGAATGACCCTGCTCCTGCCATCACCTTTGCCCACTTGGATGCTACCACTGTGCTGTCATAGGCCATTGTTGAGTTGTATCACCTAGACTCCACCTCCAGGATTAAGGACCCCAACATTGGCAATGAGCACTATGATGTTGCCTGTGGTGTGCAAAAGATTCTGCAGGACATCATTAGTATCTTTGGTATGGAGGAGTGGTCTAAATAAAGTAAGTAGACAGTGTCTCATGCATAGTAAGTCCATCATTTCTTGTCACAGTCATTCCAGGTTGCTGAGATATTCACAGGACACATTGGGAAGCTGGTACCCTTGAAAGAAACCATTTAAGGGATTCCAACAGATCTTGGCAAGTCAGTATGATCATCTCCTAGAGCAGGCCTTCTATTTGGTAAGGCCCATTGAAGAAGACAAAGCTCTGATGAACACTCATGAGAGTAACCTTCATACTGCCCCATCCTCCAATTTCTGTTGTCTGAGCTAAGTACAAGAGAACCTTCATCGGAAAAGCTCTGTACTATCTGAAGAACATTTAAACTTTTGAATAAAGAGCACAGCTCACAGTAAAAAAAAATAATTTAACAAGCATCTATTAAGCACCTGCTATATGCCAAGCATTACACTAAACACAGGATTCAATACAAAGAAAGAAACAATTTTTTATATTCAAGGAAATTAGATTCTAATTCATTCTGAATTTTAATTAATCAGCTTAAACTCTTAAGATGCAACCTGTTCTAGTTGGGAATTTCTGTCTCTTTATCACCAGTCAGTAAGGTCTTCCTAATATCTAACCTCTATTGAATTTATAGTAACTATTGTTCAGGTACTTTTTAGTAATGTCTGTCTCTTCATGATCCCATTTAAGGTTTTCTTGACAATGATATTGGAGTGGTTTGTCACTTCCTTTTTCAGCTCATCTTACAGATGAGGAAACTGAGGCAAACAGAGTTAAGTGACTTTCCCAGGGCTAGTAAGTATCTAAGGCCAGATTTGAACTCATGAAGTTGAATGTTCCTTACTCCAGACCTGGCACTCTATCCACTGTGGCCACTTAACTGCCTGTTTTATAGTAACCAAAAGGAGATAAATATCTCCAAGAGTTTGATATACCAGATATCCATCTGTTCATTGTGCTGATGTTTTTGTTGACATATGTTTCGAATGAGACTGTGTGTCAAAGTGAAGAGAACTGACATTGTCATAAAAAAAAAATCAAACTCAAGTTCAAATCCTGTGGTTGACACATAATGGCTGTATGACAACCTCTCCATACCCCCAGGCAAATCTCTAAGACCATAAATTGAAGAGCAGGTACCCAGCTGGTGTCTATAGAGGATGGGGCTCTTTGTTTGTGTTATGGTCCCCTTGGCAGTCTGGTGGAGCCTATGGACCCCTTCTCAGAAATATGTTTTTAAATGCATAAAAGAAAATACATAGGATTACAAAGGAAACTAATTATATTGAAATCATTATCTAAATATATCTTAAGAAAAAAAAACAACAAAGTTCATGAACCCCAGGTAAAGAACCCCTGTTATAAAGAGGAAATTTCCTTGGTTTCCTATATCAATGAAATCATAGGTCCCATTTAACCCTTCCCCGACTCCTCACCCCAAAAATGTTTCAAATATTTGGTAGTAAGTAAAACTGCAAAATATCTTGTGGGTCTTCTTTCCATGCAGAAATAGAAGATAAGATTAAAGCTCTGGGCACCTGTTTACCTGCCTTGAAATGACTTAGGGTAGGCATTTGAGTCATTCTGTAAGGAAGCAGCTATTGGGGGAGGGGCTGAGGGTGGGAGGAGGGGATTGACATCCCATAGAGCAACTCCTGACAGTAGGAGGTTAAACTTGGAGTTTTCCGCACCAGATGAGTCAACAGGGTAAACTGTTCTATTCCTGAACAGGCTTGGAAAAATCCAAGGGGAAAGCAAGGACGTACCCAGACACTCTCTCCTTCAGTTAGATGAAAATGTACCCCCTCTGCACCACACAGAACTCCAATTGCTCCAGCAGCGGGAGAAGCTCCCTTCAGAACCTGTCATCTCCGGGGGAAGGCCTGTCTTGTGCATTAATCGTCCATTAGTTTCCGAGCCTCTATCCATTAAAATCCGCAGCCACTCATTATGCATATTGGGCCTGGGTACTGCCTGTCATTTCATCAATTCGGGGCTGCTTTTTCTGCATCTGTCTTAATTGCTCTAAGTGCCTGTTTCTTAGAGAAAGCACTGAGTTCGCCAATTAGGGCTAACTTGCCTTCCTTGGTAGGCTTAACGGATAAGCGATAGTAAATTCGGGCCAGCCGTTATTTACTCTAATTTATTAGAACCCTTTATGCCTACGCTCACCCAGTGGGTGTTTTCCATCTGCAGGGCTCTGTTTGCCCAATGGTTCCCTGACACATTTGGAACTTGCTCTTTGTGGGAGTCATAAATGCCACGTAAATTTACAATCCGTCCATGTTACTGTGATGATGGGTTTAAATTTCCTCCAGTGCTGATTACTTTAAACATTTCTCTCTCTCTCTCTCTCTTTTTTTTAATGCGGGTGGCACTCAGGAGAACAGCTTGGCTGAAATTGGCTTTGTTGATGGAAAAAATTAAGCTTTCATCCTTTCCAAATCACAGCTCACAGAGGCAGTGCAATCATTTAATTACTGTGACTCATCTACCTTGATCTGAATGGCTGCTGCATGGGAGCAAAAAGCACATTGAAATGGAAGAAAGAAAGTCTCGTTGTAAACAAGACCAAGAGCTGTCCTACTAATTCTTGGGGCAGCTGGAGAAAAAACAGAAGGATTGTACCACGCTGGGTGAAAAACAAAAAACAAAATTTAAAATCTAGATTAATCCTCAATTATATGTCGATGAAATAGGGGCAAAAATTCCTTAAATTTGTTTCTGGATTATCTTTGAGGTAAATATACATTTTAAAATCCTCTATATTTCTGTTCATCTTTGTTAGATCGTATATATTCTATTCATAGGATTACAAATAACCAATCAATGGCTTTTGAGGTATTCTACCTCAGAGAGATTGTATGTAAGCATTCTTAATGGTTCAAAAATATTTCTCCAGATTATATTCCACTTTGTAATAATGGTTGTTAATAAGTATGTCCAGAAAGAGTTTTGGTAATTACTATCACATTGATTTTTGAGCTCTGGGTCTAGGTCTTTTGATTTGTTTTAGGGAGAAAATAAACACAAAGGCAGTAGGAAAGCCTGGGTTTGCTTAAATTGCAGCTTCTACAATCAGAATTTTCCTGCTAGAAGGTGTTCTAGAGATCTGCTGCAAACTGAAGAGAGAATCCTGGCTTATATTTGGCATTTCTATCTTTGCAGGAGCTGTTGAGAAAATGCCCACTTTCTCCCTCACTAGCCGTGGGTTGTATCAGGGATTCAGGGATGGTAGCCAAAGGAGGGACATACCGTACATCTTCAGCTATTCATCAGACAAAAGGCTAGGAACCTTACTCCCCAACAAGTACAGTTTGATCTAGTGACATTGGCCTCCTAGCTATTCCCCAAATTAGGTCCTGCATCTCTCTGCTGCAGGCATTTTCTCTGGCTGTTCTCTATGCCCAGAATGCTCTGCCTCCTCCATTCTGACTACTGACCTTCTTGGCTTCCTTTAAATCCCAGCTAAAATCCTACCCTCTATAGGAAGCATTCCCTAACCTCTCTTAAATCTTGTGCTTTCCCTCTTTTCATTATTTCCTATTTGTGCTATGTATAGCTTGCTTTGTATATATTCGTTTGCATGTTGTCTCCCCCATTAGGTTGTAAGCTCCTTGAGGGCAGGGACTATCTTTTGTCTCTTTTTGAATCCCCAACACATAACACAGTCCCTGAGACATAGGTGCTTAATATATGTTTATTGATTGACTTGCCTAGAGTCTCACAGGCAATAAATCGCAGAGATGGGATTTAAATCCTTGTCCACAGACTACAGATCCATTGCTCATTGCATTCTACAAATCTTTGTTTCTCATTTAGGTTTAGGGATACTTTCTTCTTATCAACAAACATTCATCTTGCTGTTTGACATTTTGTCGTGTCTGACTCTTTGTGAGCCCACAAAGGTTTTTGCGGCAAAGATACTGGAGTGCTTTGCCATTTCCTTCTCCAGCTTATTTTACAGATAAGGAAATGAGGCAAACAGGATTAAGTGACATGTCCAGGGTCACACAGCTAGTAAGTGTCTGAAGTCAGATTTGAACTCAGGTCCTCCTGACTTTATCCATTGTGCCACCTAGCAGTCCATAAGAAATATCTGTCTCCCCTTAAAAGGTAAGCTCTTTGGCGATAAGGATAAGTTCATTCTTTGTACTTACATCTCTAGCACCCAACATAGTGCCTGTCACATAAGAGATGGTTAATAATTACTTCTTAATTGATTGATTAATTGGCTTGTTCATATTTTCTACAGTGTATAGCACAATATCCTACACATAAATGTTTGTTGATCAGGAGGAAGCACCTATTGGAAGCAGTAGCATCTCAAAACTAAATAAGAGAGACAGATTGGTACAACAAATGTTATGAGTGGGAGGACCAGGATTCAAACGCCACCTCTGCCATTCATTACTCATCATATGGTATCTGGAAGTACCTGTTGTCCTCTCCCTGGCTGACCAGGATGGGGAAGGCTAGTTAAAAGCTGGCTCAGTTATACAGGGTCTGGAGACATGGGAAATCTCATTAACTATGCATATTTTCAAGAAATAAAAAAAAATTTTTTTCTTTCTTTTTTTTTTTTGCTTTTTTGGAGGGCAATTGGGGTTAAGTGACTTGCCCAAGGTCACACAGCTAGTAAGTGTTAAGTGACTGAGGCCAGATTTGAAATCAGGTCCTCCTGACTCCAGGGCAGGTGCTCTCGTCACTGTGCCACCTAGCCACCCCTAGAAATTTTCAACAACATTTTATTTAACTAGCATAAATGAGATTTCATAGGAAGACATAGGAGACACATAGGAAAGCTCATTAATTAATTAAATTAAATTAACTTCATTAACATGGAAAACAGTCCCCAATAGCTAATGAAAGCATTTATTCCATATGAAATTGTTATGGCTAAAATTAATACTAATTAAACAAAATATTGAAAATTTCATTTCATTTCTTGGAAATATGCATAATGAGATTTTCTATGTGTCCAGACTTTAGGGACATCCTGTATAAAATAAAGGGAAAAGTTCAGGATTTGGAATGAGAAGATCAGGCCTCTGCTTCTCACTAATCCATAGGACTTCCCAATTCCAGACCTGTTTTCTCATTTGTAAGATGAGAGAATTAAACTAGATTATCTCTATGGTCTCTTTCAACTCATCAGTCTAAGATCCTCAGGCTTGAGCAAATAAACCTAGGACACTTGTATCAGACCTTTGCTAAAACTCACCCTAATGCTTCTTTGTTTGACTCTGTGTTATTGGCTAGGCAGTTGGCATGGACCTGTGCTTGTCTATCACTTACTTCCTTAGTGAATACCAGAACTAATAGATATTCTAAACATTTACAGGATGTTTTTCTTACATCCAGATTTAACAAATGAGAAATCATGTAAGACCACACAGATAAACAAGTTTTCCTCTATTGAATGTTACAGTTATCCCATGCAACAATCAATTCTCATGCTCCTACTGTATGCAAAGCAATGTGTTTGTGTTTCTGGAGTTCATATTGAGTTTGCTTTGGGGAGGAAGGAGTAGCATGGTGTGCAGGTAGCCTCCATAAAAGACTTAAACTTTAGGGAAACTGTTTATGTAGATGAACTGCTCCCTGGAGTGCTCAGAATTTTGCTTTCTAATCTTTTACTGTCGTCCTGCTTAAATCTTGGCTCTTACAACTGCCTTTCTCCGTCTTTTGGATTTCAGTGTTATGAAGCATACAGAATATTAGAGTGGCCTATCTTTTGTTTCATACTTGCCTGCCTCCCAGTTCAGACCCCGAACTCCTCCCCAGGAGGGAATTGTCCTTCTTCCCAATCTTAGCATTTGCCTAAGCACCAAGGGTGGCCCTTCCCTGGGTTGTCAGCAAACAGATGACTAACAATGGCAGAGTCACTTGATGAATTGCAGAAATCCCAGCAGGGGGCTCCAGAGACTGAAGAGTTGTGGAGAGTTGGTCCAGCCCTCTGACGAACTGGGGATCTTGTTTAATGCTTTTGTTCACCTGAGACTCAGAATCTACTGGTTTATATGGTCACTGGAATCAATAGTCTTAGCCCCAGATAGAGTATATTAAAGAATCATTTATGACCTAACTCAGGGAAAGGAAGAATAGTGAAATGGAAAAAGACTGTGGATGTGGAGTGAGAACACCTGGGTCCAAATCCTATCTCTAATGCTGTCTTTAGGACCTTAGGCAAGTCATATAACCTTCCTTCAGCCTCAGTTTCCTCACCTATAAAACAGAAATTTAACTAGATGGTCTCTGAAGCTCCTTCCAGCTCTACATCTATAATAAAAAAAATTCATAAATTGTGTCACTACTCAAAATAAATAAATAAACAAATAAAAGACCATAGATTTAGAGCTAGAAAGGACCTTAGTCATCTAGCCCAACTCCCTTATTTTAGAGATGAAGAGATTAGGGACTTTGCCAAGCTCAGACATATAGTATCATCAGAGAGACAAGATTTAAAGCTAGGTCTCCTGACACCAGAGTCAATGTTTTTGGTACTGTATTATGCTAGTTCCTACAAAATAGAAAGGACATCAATAATTAACTTTCTTTGTGCCTGTCTTATCTTTATAAAAAATCTTTATGAGGAAGATCTACATCTATTAAACACTCCTCAACAATTCATAATCCAACTCTCCAATGATGGGGAATTCTCAGCCTCCCAAGATAGTCCGTTACATACTTAGTTCTAATTATTAGGAAGGTTTTACTTACAGAGTCCAAATCTACTACTCAGCAGAGAGTTGTTAAGCACATTTCAATATCAATCAAGTAACCCTCTATAATGAGAATCCTGGTTGAAGGAGAGCCTTTCAGGGTACATTGGGATCTGTGAAGATAACTGTCTTTAAAACATTTGAAACAACAAATGATGGGATCTTGGCTTTTTTTCTGCATATTTTAGTCAATTTTTAAATTATTATGTGAATAGAACACTACGCACTAAACCATGCTGCCTCTCTCTTTGCCTAAATGACACCCCATGGGCAGTCCTACCAGCCAGGAGTTGGAATTGTCAACACGAACAATCATGAAATCTTCGCAGCAATTGTAGTTAACCTGCAAACTTCTTTAAACCCAGAGAATCTTCCATAAGGTAGCAGAACCATTCAGCTATCCTTAAAATGCCTACAAACAAAGGGTCTAAGGAATCTTGGATCTTCATGAATAAGTGAATGAATGAAAAAGGACTTATGTGCCAAGCACTGGGCTAAGGCTAGGATACAAATACAAATGCAAAAAAAAAAAAAAAGGCTTTGACTTCAGGGTAAGAGAGGCTATTCAGAAGAAGGCTGGAGAATTGGAGAATAAGAGCACATCACCTTGCCTTTAGTCCTATGATTGCCTCTTCTACCTGTAGGTGGCACAATGGAGAGAGCACCTGTCCTGAAGTCAGGAAGACTCATCTTCCTGGGTTCAAATGTGACTTCAAACACTTAGTAGCTGTATGACTCTGGGCAAGTCACTTAACCTTATTTGTTTCAGTTTCCTCATCTGTAAAATGAGCTAGAGAAGGAAATGGCAAACCACTCTATTATCTTTACAAAAAAAAAAAAAACCCCAAACAAACCATATAGGGTCACAAAGAGTTGGATATAACTAAATGACTGAACAACAACAAAAGGTTTGCAAAACACTTTATATACCTTTTATCATTAAACTTTATGAAGGTCTTGTGAGGTAGATGATACATCCTCCTCCTTATTATCTTGATTTGTAAATGAGTAAATTGAGTCTCAAAGGGTTTGAATAATTTGTTCCACGTAGAGAGTATACTCACTGTCCTAGAGCCTCACAAGCAAAATCTGCTTTTGAAGTTCTAGGTCATCCTAAGGATTTTGTGTCTCTTATCTACTGCCATCAACTTGAGTCCCTGACAGCTACATTCCTCTGTTGTTAGGTGCCAGTGACTAGCACCTCGGTCCCATTGGTTTTTGTTGTTTTTTACAAAGGGATATTTATTTCAAAGACATAACAAGAACAAATATGCAAGCATTTTCATCTTGATGCCTCAAGGGACAGAATCTTAGCTCAGTTTCTACATAACATTGTTCACACCGAGTACTTTCTAGACACTGTATGAATTCTTGTCCCAGCTATCATTGATGGGTCATTAATGAAGGTCACTTCTTGCTCTTTGGGGGATCAGTGCTGAACTGACTGCAAACCTGGTCTCTGAAACATCAGGAAATTAGGCTACCCACCTGACCTTTTGAAATTCACAAGAGTGGAGACTCTTCTTTCATCTAGAATGGAAAAGAACAAACACATAGCAGTCAAGAATGGATACCCAAGGGGTGGCTAGGTGGCACAGTGCATAGAGCACTGGCCCTGCAGTCAGGAGGACCTGAGTTCAAATCTGGCCTCTTGTGACCTACATAAGGTCACAAAGGGACCCTATCACATCTTTAACACAAATCTCAGGCAACCAATATTTGTTCCCTGACTCATTGATTATCTCAGCCATTGGGAACAAAATTATCCAAAACAGAACTAAACTTCTCACTCCTGTGTGTTTTCAAATTCACACATAGTCATTTACTCTCTCTAGATCTCAATTTCTTCACTTGAAAAATGAGGGAGTGAGACTAGATGACCCCCTAAAGTCCTTTCTACTTCTAAATCTATGATTCTGTGATGCTATGCCATGGAGAGAGGAAGTGGGGTTAAATCTGCTATCCAGTGAAGGAGTGGTTCCTGACAGTAGCATTGGACATATTTATTTCCATGTATTTGCTTTTTATGCTCTGAGTTCACTTGTATCTACACACACACACACACACCTTTTCCCAATGTAGTGCTTGAGCCAGATTTAGCTGGTTTTGTCACACTTAAGGTTTTTTTTTTTCCTTTGGAACACTGAGATCAGAGGGGTGACTTCCTGAAGACTTAAGCTCTAAAAAAAAGGATTGGATTCAGACACTGAAACACCAAGACTTTTGCTTGAAGTGGCCTTGAACCTATATAAAACAACAACAACCAAAAAAAAAAAAAACCCTGAAAAGGTTCCAGCAGAGAAAGAGGAGGGTGTTTTTCTTCTCTTCTTAAAAAAGAAAGGAACCTCAAAACCAAATGATAACCTCTGTAAAATTAGAAAGACAGACCCTCATGAATACCAAGCACTATTCTTTTCTGCTGACCTAAGAATTTACAAGATTTTACCCTAACCATGCATTAAAATCTTTCTCCAGTATATAATCTATCTACAAACACACACACACACACACACACACACACACACACACACACTCATGTCTTCCAAATAATTGCTGTTAGCAGTAGTCAAAACCGGAGCTAATCTTGTCTTCTGGTTTGGGGATAAATAGAGTGGAAAGAGAAGCCAGTGACAGACAGGCAGTAAAATGCAGACACAAAAGGTTTGTACATGACGTGTCTAAATGCTCTGCTTCCACTGCCTATATGTGTGAGTCAGAGCTAGGCCAGCTTTCAGTCCTCAGTATTTTCTCTGCTCCTACTCTGAATCCCTGAACTCTCAGGAACTCCAATATCATCATGTGGTTCAAAAGACAAACTCCAGGGCCTCTTCATCTGGGGGGCTCAAGATGAGCATCAGGTTGTGGTCACCCCAAATAAAATAAAATAAACAACATTGGGAAGTCAGGTCCTCTCAGAGGTGTTTTTTGGGCACACTTACATAAATTTTCCACTTGCTTAAAGTTATAGTTAAATATTTGGTTAGGTAAGATGGGTGTTTAAGTAAAAGAAAATGCAATGTGAGTTTTCCTGGAAAAATTCTCTATAGTATTCACTGATGGATATAGATAGATAGATAGATGGACAGACAGATGGATAAACATAGACACTCATAGCTAAACAGAGAGATAGACATAGACATATAGATAGACAGACAGAAAGATAGTTACACAGACAAACAGAAAAATCATTCATTAAGTACTATGCTGGCCACTGTGCTAAGCACAACTGATATAAAGAAAGGAAAAAAGACAGTCCCTACTCTCCAGGAACTCTTATTCTAAAAGGAGCTAGAAAGCATGGGGGTTATCTGGGAGCAAAGGGTATGCCATCTAGTAAGGAGGTAGTAAAAGCTGGAGAAGGAGTAGAGCCTGGAGTGAAATGAACATGGTCTTGGAACTTCATAAAATGGAAGTCTGGGACAGAGACCCACCAATCAGAAAAGAAAGTGACAGGGAAAATGAATCTCCAGGGTGAGATAGATGTGGTCAGAATGGAGACTTAGAGGGAAGAGACATTTGGGAGATAAGAAGGCTAAGGGTAAAGAGGTGGAAAGGACTGAAGAGTGAAGAGAGGAGCCAGGATCAGATCACTGGAAACTAATTTTATTAAGGTATGTACTTTATTACCAGAATTCTCTCTCCAACCTTCTACATTTGGATTCACATGTTGCTAGTGGCTTTGCCACTTGCTCAAAGAAACTAAGCACATGGCTCAATAGTCCTTTAATCAAGCCTGATTACTTCAGGCCACCTGTCTTTTTCTGGGACTCTGGCCTCTGTAGGACCTGTGTTAACAATATTCTTTCTATCTCTTTGGACAAAGCTTTTATAGTTAAAAAATCTCATGGCATATCACCACAGCAAAAGAATCGATGAATATAAAGAAGAGAGGAAAGCATAAGAAGACTTATGTAAACTGATACAAAGTGAAGTTAGCAGAACCAAGAAAAAAAATACACACAATGACTACAACATGGAAATGGAGAGAACAACAATGTCTAAGAAAAATAAAACATCTATCAATTAAAAACACTAATTTCGGCTCCAAATAAGAAAAGATAAAATGTTCTTCCCTTCTTTGCAGAGGTTTGAGGTGAGGGTGGGGAAGTGCTATGGGCATGAAACTTCACATATACCCCATGTTTCCCCGATAATAAGACACTGTTTTATTATTTTTTTTGAAAGAAAAACACCAGAGGGCTTATTTTCAGGGGAGGGCTTATGTTGTCCTGCCTCAGCTCTCCTCCGAGGCACTGCTCTCAATGGCGCCCGAAAGCAAATCACTGGGGAAGAACAGGATGACTCGCTCACTGCTGCAGCTCTGATTGGATGCAGCTCGGAGTGGGGCATGTGTTTCACTGGGTGGGTGGGGGGAACGGTGCATACAGAGGGTACCATAATGTAGCGTGTAGCGCAGGGGATCACCTTCACTACAGTAGCAATCTCAATAGGGCTTATTTTCAGGGGAGGGTTTATTTTAGAGGAATCTTACACAGTAAGGGGAGGGCTTATTTTTGGGATAGGTCTTATTAGGGGAAACACGGTACTATCAGATTTGATTGATGTATCAGTTTTTGTTGACCTACTATTTTCTTTCTTTCTTGTTTTTTGTCACAAGAGATGTTTCACTGGAAGAGTGGGTGGGGAATTTAGAATATTTGTAAATGAAGTTGATGTAAAAAAAGTTTATTTCAAATTTTTTTAAACTGGAAAAAAATTATACATTCCAAATTCTCCTTTTATCTATTTGTCTAATTTTTCCTGGAAGCATGTTTATTTGCTGCTATTTTCCATTCACTATCCATCTCTTTCATGCCAATGTGTCCTTATGATGTACCTTCCAGGGATGTTGCTTGAAATTGTACCTGGTCATTTGATGCTGTGATAGTTACCAGAAATCCAATTATCATCCAATCTAGATGGCATGTTAGGCCCCTTCTAGCTCTAGTTTTACGATTCTTTAATCCTAGCCTCTTCAAATATCTGGCCTCATAGAATAGAGCTAGATAAGAACATTTTATTACAACTTTGGTCCTTGTGTCAACTTATATTAATATCTGTGGTTAAACCATGCCCCTGGCATGATGCATTGGGTTGATTTAGGTACCTCTCTCAACAATAATCTCTATGGGACTTGTTTTGCTCTCCATTAGGGTTCCTCTTGGGAACACTGAAATTTATTTTATGACTTCCTGAGCACCCTTAACTTCCCTGGAAGTATATAGATTAACAAGTTATTGGATACAGGACACTGTGACATAGAAAATTTCAAAGACATAATTTCTTTTTTTTTTTTTAATAAGCAATTGGGGTTAAGTAACTTGCTCAAGGTTACCCGGCCAGTTATTTCTGGGTGTGGTGCTGAGTGTCTGAGCCCGGGATTCGATCTCCAGGTTGTCCCAACACTGGAACCGGTGCTCTTACTCGCTGAACCACCTGGCCGCCCCTGAGCAATTGGGGTTAAGTAACTTGCTCAAGGTTACACGGCCAGTTATTTCTGGGTGTGGTGCTGAGTATCTGAGCCCGGATTCGATCCCAGGTCATCCCAACATTGGGGCCGGTGCTCTTACTTGCTGTGCTACCTGGCCGCCCCTCAAAGACATAATTTCTAGGTAATCATTTTTTTTTTTAATAAGCAATTGGGGGTAAGTAATTTGCTTAAGGTTACACAGCCAGTTATTTCTGGGTGTGGTGCTGAGTATCTGAGCCCGGATTCGATCCCAGGTCATCCCAACATTGGGGCCGGTGCTCTTACTCACTGTGCCACCTGGCTGCCCCCTAGGTAATCATTTTATTAATAATCATTTTAATAAGAGAGGTTAAGTGGCACTCTTGAATGCCAAAGACCCTTATCTTACCTTGGAAAAGTGTGTGTTCCAGAGTGAGGCAAATCAACTCTGATCGGTTAATAAGAATGACTATTGCAATGAGGGGCTGGACCTATTCTAATGAACCTTGATTATGTCATTTACTTCTAAATTATCCCCAGCCTAGAGCAATCTAGGCTTTTTTTTAATAACTTTTATAACCTATTCTTCTTTCTTTCTCTGAAATGAAGAAGTATGATGACCTTGTGAGCTTTGGAAGGTTAGAACAGCCAGCTCCTGGAGCTAGAGTCCATATTGGGGTCTGCTGGAAACAGACTTGAGGAGCAAAGAACTGAGCAACTTTTCTGACTCTGTCCAGTGATAGCTGAGACTATGGGCCCATTCAGCAGCTTTGAAAGTGGACTTGGTGGGACAACTCCTATGTAGAAACTGCTTTAAGTTTGAGCCCAATCTACCCCAGGACCAAGGTGGTAGAGTCTGCCTCTAGGTGTTGGGAGAGGATGTTTATAATTCTGTTATTGCTATATTTTTTATAGTAAATAGCTCTTTATAAAGGCTTTTTCAAAATAAGGAATATAAAGGGAAAGAAGTTTAAGTCCTCTAGATACATGTCTACATAATACCTGCTATAATGAATGTGCCTATTCCATGTTCTCATACCTCTAAAATGTTTTTTTTTTTGGGAGGGAGGGGGGTTGAGTTTGCTGTTTTCTGTTGCAAAAGTAAATTTATTCCTTTTCTTCTTACATAAAATACTAAGTGTGTCAGTGAATAATTAATTTCAACCACAGAAGCATGTGCTCTAGTGAGTCATAGAAAAATAATTTTTTTTTATCCAACCCCAGCACATATTGTGAGAAAAGTAAAAGTCATGCCAGCAGGTGATAGTGTGTGTGATGACAAGTACAACTGGGCAATCTGTTGAGTATTCTGATGTATGATAAATCACATGTGTGTGCCTTCTTCTGCCAAACTAAGGGTGTTATGACTTCAAGTACTCAAAAGGTACAATATTTAAATAACGCTCATCTGTGCTCTGAGCACACTATTAAAGTCCCCTCCCTGGGACTAAAGAGTCTGTCAAAATACAACACTTTGTATTGTTAGCACTTTCTAGAGAAAATCAGACATACCAATCAGTGCTCTGTGACAGTACTCACCAAGGGATGTGTTTTAATGATCATCTCATCCTAAGACTGCTACCATTCTTTCATTTTGAAGGACTTTCTTGGAAAGGATTTCCCAAGGCATCCTTTTTTTTTCTTTTTCTTTTTTGGAGGGCAATTGGGGTCAAGTAACTTGCCCAAGATTACAAAGCTAGTTTTTTTGTGTGTGTGGGTGTTAAGTGTCTGAGGCTGGAACCAAACTCGGGTCTTCCTGACTCCGGAGCCAGCACTTTGCTCATTGCGCCACCTAGCCGTCCCCCACCCTCCAAGGCATCCTTTTTACATGTTATAATTGTGCTTCAGATTTGTTTTATTCATTGTGTATCTTTGTTTATCATTGTTTAGTACTCAGGGTATATGGGGTGCTCAGGGAGGACTGACGCTTCTGGTGTGAGGCTTTTTTCAGGGCTGATCATCTACCTTTGGTGTCCACCTGTCAATCAACTATTACCAGTGACTCTAAGAAGTTATAGCATGCACAGCAGCCACACCTCAGCAAACTGCTTTGGCAGACAGGCTAAACCGGGTTGAGGGTGGCTGATGGGCCTCAAACCCTTAAGTGAGTTAGGGGGATGTCCACCCCCAAGTATATGAAGCCTTAACCAGGCAGAATGGGCAAATGAGAATAACTTATTCCAATGGCCATGAAGGCAGCTGAAGCAGGCACCGTGGAGTACTGAGAATCTGGTCAGACATTGAAGACACCAAGGTCATTCACTGTATCCCAGGCCATCAGCAGTCGTTTTGACTTTTATCTTGCCACTGAACTTTGATGATTCTGGAAGAGAGAGTGAGGCTGATGACTTTTGTGTAACTCTGTCTCGTTTAAATCCAATTAAAGATTGAGTCCGGACATCACCTGTGATGTCATTGGTCCTCTTCAAAAACAAAGGACAAACAACAACTTAGTACTCACATCAGTTAGAAAAGGGTACTGAGACCAGTGTCATAGTTAAGTCCCTAAGTGAGGGACAGTGAGTTTCACGCAGAGAAAGGCTTTACTTCATGAGGTTTCAATGCAGCCTCCAAAACCTGACCAGTTGTTCAAAAAATGCCTATTCCACTATTGTGCTGTAAGAAATGAAGAACAGACAGACTTCATAATAACCTGGAGAGACTTATATAAACTGATGTTGAGTGAAAAGAGCAGAACCAGGAGAAATTTGTACACAATTACAGATACAATGTATGTGTGACAGCTAACCTTAATAGACTGGACTCCTCTCAACAATGTAAGATTATAAGACAGCTACAAAAGACTCATGATGGAAAAGAGATATCCACATTCAGAGAAAGAGCTACAGAGTCTGAATGCAGATTGAAGCAAACTACCTGCTCTCTTTCTTTTTCTTGTTTTGTTTTATTTCCTCTTTCCCATCGTTCATTCCATTGTTTATAATCATTCTTTACAACTTGACTAATGTTTACTGTGAAGGTATTTGTAGATCCTATATTTGACTGCATGCCGCCATAGGTGGGAGACAGGAGGAGAGAGGGAAAAAATTTGAAACTCAAGGGACTGAATGTTGTAAACTAAAAGTAAATAAATTAAGTAAAATTTAAAAAAAGAAAGGTCAGGGCAGACTGACAAGTCAGTGAATAATACTTCTTAATCATTTACTATGTATCAGGCACTGGACTAAGCAGGAGGGGTACAAAAAGAGACAAAAGACATTCCACAATCTAATCAAGGAAACAAGCATACACATTTTTAACAGAAAAGGAATTAGGAGATCCTATGAAAATTTAAGACTCAATAATATGGTCTCTGAATTGAATTTTGGTGTGTGTGCATTGAACATACCTTGGTCATACACAAAAATGAAAAAGAGATAGTCAAAAAAACACTTTATTGGTAATTTTATGTAATGCTGGATGGGACTGTAAACATTTTTTTTTAGTAACCACACATGGCTATTTATTTCATACAGGGATCTGTACAAATTGTATTTACACATATATATTCTTTACAGAATAAGTAAATTACCTGAAGATAGGAGAATATGCTTTTTTTCCTCATTGGCAAAAGGACACCCTCAGCCTCAACAAAGGAGCAAGGCAAGTGACCTTTCCTTCCTTTTTTCCATCAGGGTAAGAGAGAAAGCTAGTTAAATTTGCTTTTAGGAAGACTTTGGGTTGGCTGGAGGGACCGTTAACAATTTTAGAATTCTGACTACACCTGTTCTCTACTAATGAACACCTTCAGCATATTAAGAGATCAGCCTCCCTGTAGAAAAGGTTAATATGCTGCCCAGGAGTCCTCCCTTGTACTGACAATCACCTGGTGGGGTTCTACTCTCTTCACTCGGGAAGGAGAGTTTCCTTTGTCATCAAAATCATCAGGATGGCCCCACAGAATGAAACCCCTTAAAGCTAGACTGCCCCTAACCCCCTGGGGATGATTCTCATCACCTGGTTTGGCCATTCTTATAAAACCTTAAGAAGGATTTCACAGGATCTTCCCTTCATCCTGCTTCAGTTTCTCTTAGTTTTAAAGTGCTTAGTGAAAATTCAATGTACCCTGCCTACCCTCTGGGAAGGCTCCTGCCAAAAAAATAAACCACCTGTCTCATGCCCACCATGTGGTCAAATGAGGCAAAGGTTTCTGGGTGAGAAAGGAGTGAAAGCAGGATTCACTAGGGGAGTGCATCTGCAACCTTCACTTGTAACAAAGAACCTGTTAAAGAGCCATGCAGAAGAGACCGGAAAGATTTAGAGGAAGAGGTAACATTTGACACCCCAGTTTCTCTAAAGAAGCAGAAAAGGCACTTTTTTTTTCTAGCCAGAGTCAGGTTTAAAATAAATGTGACTTTGGGTATTGGAAAAGCCACTTTCTAAAGGGACTGATGGATTTAAACCTACTTCTCCCACATCTAGTGCCACAAGTATGGGAGTGTGGGTTTGATTCCTCCAGGATCCTGTGGAGCTCCACCGAGATTGCAATTTGCCCCTCCTGAAGGAATGGCCAATTTCTAGCAATATTTCCTACAAAATAAGAAATTGCCTGAGGGAAAGACAGAACTGAACCCATGAAGTGATAAAGAGGTAGTGTATGGGTGTTTCTTTTGAGGATGAAGGAGAGACCGGAGAAAAGCCCAGGATGTGACAGGCTGAGGGAACTGGGTTTTGTGGGGGTTTGGGGTGTTTACAAATATTAATTTGGGTTGACATACAAAAACACTTGATGGCAAGTAGTTTTCAGGGCCTCACATTCACCCTTCTAAGTAGTAGCTCTTTTTCCATGGATGAAGAACATTAGTAAAGCAAGTTTACATGTATAATCCCAAAATAGTAATAATGATGGTTTTTATATGCCATCTATGTGGCTCAGGGGCTGGTGGGGGGGTGGGGAACAAAGAGAAGAGACTATCAACTCAGAACTGAATCCAAAAAATCATTACCCATTTTTGCTTGACAGGATGTGCCCAAGGGATCCCTGGGCTGGTAATAGGAAGGATTTGCCCCATGACCTATTTTGTACCTGTTTCTTTATTTCTCAAGCAACTGTCCTGGGATGATGGAAAAAAATGAACACTGAATCCTTGGCTAACTGGGTTATGTCAAAGCTTCACTGATCCGAGACCTCAGAAAGTGAACATGGAAAGAAGTATGGTGGCCAATGGATTATCAGGACCTTATGAACAGTTCTGTTTAAGAACTTTCTCTCTTCTCTAACTGAATACCTGCAGACTCTCCCCGGCTTTTGCTCATCCTTCTTCCAACCATTCAACTATTATAATGGTTCCTTCCTTCCTTAAATAAAAAGGAAGAGCAGCAAGAAAAGCCCCTTCAGTAAGGACAGAAGGCTTACAATGGCTCAGGTTACTACTGATCTCCCATAATTCAGTTGAGCTCAGTCCACTTGAGCTCCAAAGACAAAAGGGAGTTAAAGTAACTCAATTCCCCTGTCATAGGGGAAGATGGCAGACATTTGCCCAATAAGAAACCCACTGCTTAATAACCAAAGAGATAAAGAGGTTCAATACCATGGCCCTAGAAAACCCTTGGCATTGGGTGGACCCTTCCATTAGCCCCTGAAGCAAAGGCAAATCATGGACAGGGTAGGTCGGGTGGTGGGGATAGAAAACGCTTGACATAAACCCTTTTAATAAAGGAACGCTGACTTCCTCTCAATCTTCCCACGGAAGGATGAGAAGCTTAATTTAAAATAACAGGAGCCTCCTCCCCAGTTGTCAGGGAAATAGCTGTAGTTGAAATTTAGGGGCCCACTCAAGGGCACTCTTCACCACTGCTAAAGCAGCCGGTCCCAGAGCCACTGTTAGCCCCATCACTGACAGCTTCACAAAGCGATTGGTCCTTGGTTTGGTCAAGATATTTCTTGTCCGATCTTCAGGCTGCAAGAACCGTCGGAAGCGCTGCCGCAATACCATGTCTGGCCTTTGCTGGGCAGATGCCAGTTCAAAGTCTTTAAAGGTAGAGGCTGCCATTCTCTCAGCTTGCTGCTGAGCTACCTCTCTGGCAAGCTCAGATGGAGGAAACTGAAAGAAGAGGTCTCCTGCTCTACTGATCAGGGTTTCATAGGGCAAGTCCTGAGGGATCTGGGACAAGAGGTGGTGTGAACAGAGGCCATATCACACTCACAATCAAGGACTTCTTGCTCTAGATACAACACAATCACAGCAGCAAAGTAAATGGGCATAAGTGGGTGGCAGGCCAGGAAGAAGTCATACAACCATACCACATGCCTGAAGTCAGATAGGACATGGCCAAACCAGGTGATCAGCCAGCTGAGTGCAAAGATGGTCCCCACTTCAGCACTCTGCATGAAGTCATGGAGCTCTGGATTCACCTGATCTATGATGGGCATCAGGTAGTTTAATGTATGCTTGGTATTGTCCATTGTTGGGTCCATGAAATCCCTGAGGTGGTAGGTAGAAAGCTTCTCCACTAGTGATGTTGCCAGTCTCTCACCCACAACGAGCAGAAATGTGACCACAATGTCATGGTAGCCCTGGTAGTAGTGCACCTGGGGATTGCGTTCCAAAACGTACACAATGACGTCAATCAGTTCCTCCTGGAGCCCTTCTCTTTGTTCACTAGGCATGCCAGATGGGAACTGCCATAAAGATCGTCTCACATCTAGAAGTACTTGTTGGTAGTCCTTGCTTTCTTCCCTTAGAGACTTCTCTTGCGGAGGAGGAAGGTCGTTTACGCTGACATTGAGGAGTTTTGGCCACACTTCACGGCGATATCGTCTTTCAGAAGCCGCCTTCACTGATTGCCATGCGTCGAAGCGCAGCCACATCAGCAGGATCACTTTTCAGGGCTTGGTGAATCTCTGCAGCTTTCCTTTTCTTCTTGGTTTTATAGTCTGCTCCCTCGTCCCGCTGCGAGGCGAGGAGGCTGATAGCCCATCGCCCCAAGCCCTCGGGAGAGCCATGCCCCGGGGCCCCGGCTCCTCCCCGCGCCCGTGGTGGTGCCAGGGCCAGGGCAATGGCTGCGGGGGCTACAGCGGAGCCTCTGCCGCTCACCTCGGCCTGTTAGGCTCCTCCTTCTGTTTGTATTAATATATTGATATATGAATAAATAATAATTGTGCCTGAAAATAGGAAACTGGATGTCTTTATGGGAACTGTTTAACATATTTAATAAAGTGCCAATTAAAATAACCAAAGCTGACTTAAGAAAAAAAAAAAACAATGCCTATTCCTTGACCATAAGATAAATAAGAAAAGTGTATGGTTTAGTGTAAAACGGGGAGGCAGCATGGTGTAAGAGACAGGGGACTGGTCTTGTAGTCAGGAAGATCTGGGTCCAATTTTCTCTGCAGACACAAGCAGCGTGAGTTCAGGCAAGTCATTTAATCCCTCTACACCTTGTTTTTTCATCTATAAAATGAGGGAATTGAACTCAGTGGCCTCTAAAGCCTCTTTAAGCTCTAAATATATGATCCCATGATCATTGCTCCTGGAAAAAAAAAAGCAACTCAAAATACAGGCCTACTGGCAACATCTTTGTGTGCAAATTGCTTATATCCTCCATATACAGCCCCTAGGTTCACTCTCCCAACCAAAATTCCACTGGCAGGTTGGGACCCCAGAGCAAGGCTACTGCTCTATCTCTCTTCAAGAGATTTCCTAGTGATACCCCTGAAAGATGCTCTAATGCTATTAATCTGAGTTTTCCATTCCAGTTTGTTCTCCCCAGGACCCATCCAATCACCAGTGATTATTAGCACCCTGATAGAATTTGCCAATATCAGTTTGTATCTCCCCAGTATCATTAAGCAATTGACATCTCCTCAGTACTACTGATAAGTAATTATCACCTACCAGTTTTTACAAAGGGATATATAGCAAGAACAGAAGTATAAATCCTGAAGCCTGGTGTGACATTTTCCCCTCTACCACCTCAGGCCTTGGAAAGAATGGGCTCCAATTTATTGGTTGCTATAAACATTCTTCTCACCAAGTTCACTTCCAATTGAGCATAGATGATGATTGTAAGACATGGTGCTGTTGTCTTGACTGCCAGATTGGTTCATTTCTGGGCTGGGTCAAATGCCCTAGAGGCTGCATTGCTTCCTCATACATCTTAGCTGTGGCAGCTACAGCAGCCTTGCCACAGACTCCTGTCACTGGACCTCTGATGACTTTTTGGACCTCTTAAAGTTTACAAGGTCATTCTGTCTCCAGTTCTCCTTCAACTAGGATTGGGAAATAATAAATAAAACAGGAAAGAGCAGGGATATGCACCCAAGGGCTACATGGTCAGTCCAAAAGAGAGATGACAGCAAAACCAATCACCCTTCCCGACCTCCCAACCAAGGTGCTTATAACAATTCTTTTTTACTCACCAAAAGGGAAAAGAGAGAGTTTAAATTCCTCTCTTGCAACCTTTTTCATGTACCCTTAGTCCTAGACTCAGCAACCAATTAAAAAAACTTTTCTTTATCACACAGTAAGCAAACAGGAAAGAGTCACAGAATATCTGCTCTTGCTTTGAAGTGGAGAGGACCCTCTATTATATATCATCATACATTTTCAGAATCAGTCTCCTTAAGCCTCCTAGTTAGTCTTCTTGGCACTGAGCAGAGTAGATTGCATGCCTAGGTTTCTATTGGCCAATCCCCTGTTAAATTTTTATTACCTAACATTTATATAGTTCTTTGCTAATAACAAATCCATTTGCTTTTAATCATCACAACAAACTCTGTGGCAGAGGTAGTATGAGTAGTATTCTCCTAATTTTATAGATGTGGATGAGGGGTTGTTAGTTGACCTGATTCATGAATTTTATAGGTGATGTAAACAAGACAGAAACTCCGGTCTTCTGATTCAAGTCCAACTGGAACCAAAGGGCAGCTGGGTGCCTGAGAAGAGACCTATTATCATATGGAAATTTGTCCTAAAATACAAAGGAGGGGAAAACCAATGACAATTATAGAATCACAAAATGTGAAAGCTGGAAGGAACATCAGAGAACACCTACTCCTTGACATTTTACTGATGAAGAAACTAAGGTTTGTAAAGGTTACATGATTTGTCTAAGATCACACAGGGAATATGTGGCAGAGACTGGATTGAAAGTCAAGTCTTTTGCCTTCAAATCCTGTTTTCTTTCCATCTCAATGCATCACTCAGGCAGAGAGAAGAAGGTATGACAGCCTAGCCAGGCAGCCCCAGCATAAGCAAAGGCACAGAGGTGGAAACCAGTGTGGTATGTTCAGAGAAGAGTGAAGAAATCAGACAACGAGGTTCCAGTGAAAAGGGCACCAGACGAGAAGAGTGCCCAGCTGGAGTCCTGTTTCCTGAGGTGGCCCTGGGAAAGAAGCAAAAGCTGAAACAACCAGCCATTGCCAGTTTTTCTCATCCCTGATATCCCCCTAGGGGGTGATGAGAGAACCAAGATTGTATGAAAGACTTCTACCTCCCGTGAAATCTCCTCTCCTTGCCTCGTTCCCAAATACAGAAATAACATAGGGGAAGGGGGAATTAAGGGGGAAAGGAGAGGTGATGTGGGAGGAAGAGACATGATAAAAATGTGAACCACATTATGGGAGAAAAATATTTTGAAGATACTGATAAAAATAATAGCAACATTTCTAGTCTTTGAAGATTTGTCAAATACTTGACATTTATTCTTTCATTTAGAGCACTTGGTTATTGAGTTATTATTAAGAACGCACACTTCCCCAATACACTACTCTGAAATTTCATTTGTGTGTGTGTGTGTTTGTGTGTGCATGTATATGTATATACACACATAGATGTATGTATGTTTTAAATTTTTAATTTACTTAACTGTATATATGTTGTTCCCTGTCCCCACAATCTCCTTGAGAGCAGATATTATGGAAACAAATGAAAACTTTGTGTTTGTGTCTTCAAGACCAAGCAAAGTGCTAGCCATAAAGTCAGCACATAATAAACACTTCTTGAATTGAAAGAAATCTGCTTCAGAAATATTCTATCATTCAATCCTCATTAACAACCATGAAGCAAATAATTATATATTTATGTAATCTAATGCTTTAAGATATTCAAAACATTTTTCTTACAACAACCAGTATTGGTAATATAGTAAAAATATTGTCATGCTCTTATTACGGATGAGGAAACTGAGGCCCAGAGAGATGAAATTGTTTGACTAGGATCATACAACTAGTAAGGGTTAGAGATGGGACTTGAACCCAGCTCTTCTGAATCCAAGAACAGATGGCAACAATGTATCATTGCTATGGAGAGGTGAAATTTAATAGAGGTAAATGTAATTCTTCCACTTGGGTTTGAAAAATCAATTACACAAATTCATAATGGAATTGGCAAGACTAGACTACAATTTGACTGAAGAAGTTGAGGTAATTTTAGTGGATTTTAAGCACAAGATAAGTTGAATTATATGGCAACTAAAAAAAAAATTAATGAGGTTTTAAGCTCCATTGAGAGGCACAGTGCCTAGGGCCACAGAAATGATAGTCCCACTATACTTTGCCCTTGTCAGACTACATCTAGAATACTATTTTAAGCTTGCAGCACATTTTAACAAAGACATTGACTAACTACAGAGTGCTAGAGGAGGGTTTTCCACTAGAATGTGATTTCCTTGAAGGTTAGGGTGGTTTTGTTTCTGTCTTTGTATTACCAGCACCTAGCAGACTGTTCGACAAATAGTAGGTTCTTACCATGTGTTTAATTGAGTCTCATGGAAAGCTTTATTCAGTCTGTTTCTCCCCTACTTTTGCTTTTATATGAAGCAGTACTTCTCAGAATCATCTGCCATTGTCCTACATGGTGTCTTACAAGTGACTGTCTACTCTAAACCAGGCATTGTCCTTGGCTTTTACATCTCTGACTAGGAAAGGAGGAAGAAAGTCTTTTCAAATCCAGGAATTGCTGTGTACAAAGGCATAGAGTCAGGAATACACAAGGGGCTTGGGGAAGAGTATATTAGCTTGGGCCAATTATTTACTCTGTCTGGGCTTCAGTGTTTTCATCTTTGAAATAAGAGGGTTGAATTACAGGATCTCTAAGTTCACTTTGATCTCTGATTCTATGATCCAGTTATTCTCATTCAGTTTATCTGAGTAGATTTGTCCTGAGAGAAGAGGGAAAAAGCAATGACCATACTAAAATTACTGAATATTAGAGTTGCAAAGTACCCCAGAGAATTACTAGTGCACTCTCCAATCCTGTTATTTTACATTATTTTCTTTAGATTGTAAGCTATTTGAAGGCAGGGCCTGTCTTTTGCCTCTTTTTGTATCCCCAGAGCTTAGTATGGTGCCAAGCACAGCAGGAGGAACTTTCTAAATGTTGATAGATTGATTGATTAATTGATAGATACACAGGTTGAGTGACTTTTCCAAGATCCCACAGGTATTTGGAGGTACAGCCAGGATCAGAACCCAGATGACTTGCCCATAGTCTCATAGACAGTAAGCTTTGGAGCAATGACTAAAACTTAGTCTGTAAGGTCCCTTTCAACTTTCTCTCTCTATATATATGTATATATGATCCTATGAGCCCTGCTCCTGGTGGGTGGGGGGGGACAACCAAATAACATGTCCTACTGTCATTATCTTTGTGTGCAAATTGCTTACATAGCCCACCTATAGGCTCTGGTTTCACTCTTCCAACCGAAACTCTCCTAGCAGATTGGGTCTTCATTGCGAGGCCTATCTCTCTTCAGGGTTCTTAGCATACCCTAATTTCCTCTAAGGCTAATGTTTGTTCCACTGTACTAAACTGCATCTCTCAGTCCAATTAGATACTATAAAAATGGAGAAAACACCACTTTCTCTCATCCCAGAAGGCATGGAGAGAATGGATGCTGAAACCTCATACTGGGGTACCTTGCTGTCATTTGCCACTTGGATATCAGGGAAACTTTCCACCTTTTGGTACCTTACAGAATGGGAACTAGGCATTATGGGATCTACCTACCTTTAGCTGATGACAGCTAAAACACAGTAAATACTTAACTTTCCTCTCTCTGGGAATTTATCTAGGAAATCTTTGGTGTAGGAAATATCAGAATGATTTAGGTTTCCACAATAGGAAGGCACTATAATAAAAACCAACATCAAACCTAATGCATTTAGGTAATTGACAAGCCTGTGATGGCTTCCCTGAAACAATTCAATACCAGGGTGAACATTAAGGCCCTTAAATTATCACCCAAATGTACAGGTTTTTATTCTTTATTAAATGATAGCCTTGCACAACTGCCCATTTGGAGGATCTAGTATGCTATTTGCTATTAAGAACAAATGGATGGATCTTTTATATAAAAAGAAGCATTAGTGGATAGAGAGAGAAGGTCATTTACCTTTCCCTTAGAAAGAAGCTATAACATTTTCCCTAAGTGCTTTTGCACTCTTAATTTTCAAAATTTAGGGGGATGAGAAGAATAGAATATATTCCTGGCTTCCTTAATTTATTTTATCAAATAATTTCATTGGTGCTTAAGAATTCATAAGCAATTCTCACTTCTTACACAGAACTACAATGCTTGAAATCATGCCAGGGCAAATTAAAATGCGTTTATTTTTTTTTTCTGTCAGAGAATAGTAATTCCCACCTCAGACATGGTTGCTTTTTCTGATGAGTACACCAGGGAAAAAGCCATGGAGGAGAGGATTAAGCAATAATTAATATCTCAAAATTTGTGTCCCATTTCAATCAATTCGGTAAATGAAGAAAATTAGTTCACCATGCTGCTGCAAAATGTTCTTTGGCCAAGCCTGAAGGGACTCACTGAATCCATGACATTCTTTGGTGCATCAGTCATCCGTTTCTGGGGTGCTAGAAATCTATACAAATTGACAAACAAGAAATTAAAGCAGTGGTGTGAAACAGGCCGCCCGGCCTTCTCTCATTTGATTTATAAATCGCTGCCAAATGGATGGGGTAGGATAGGGGACTGTCATTTAGTTGGTTAATAAAAGTTCCAACTAATGTAACATAAACTGCAGTCCATTAGACAAGACATATTGCTTCTCTTCAGGGCTGGGAGAAAAAAGAAACAGAGCAAACGTGGATTATTCACTCACACCCATTCACTAGAGACCTGTGATTTCAGCTTTGGTGACATCTCTCATATCAGTCCCTTCCTTCTTAGCCCAATTGTCACCATCTTTATCTGATCCTTCATTAACTCATACCTGGATTATTGTAATTCTCTGCCTCCAATGCTTCCTTTTCCCAGCATGATCCACACACCTCCCAGTACATAGTTATCATCTTTTCCAATCCCCTTAAATCAGCAAACTTGGAGTAATCCTTGACTATTCTCACCATCCAATCAATTGTCAAGTCTTGTCTTTTCCATCTTCACATCTTTTGCATCTGACTAACTCTTCCACTCTGATACAGGCCCTAATAACTTCTGAACTAGACTATAACAATCTCCTTATTGACTGCCAGTCTCTCCCCTCCCAGATCCATTCTTAACAAACCTGCTAAATTGGCATTCCTAACACAGATATCCCAAAATAAATTTGACCATATCAAAAAGGGACATTTTTTCCCCCAAGGGACTTCTTTCAAATCCCTGAAGTCCTACCCTTACTTTCCTTTTTAAACTTCAAGGTCCGGAGTGAAAATCCCAGACACAATGAAAGACAGACAGACACACGGATGCAGACCCATTGTGCACAAACACACACACACACACACACACACACACATACACACACCTTTCCTATTATTCCTATTCTAAGAATAGCTGGATCAGGTATTTAGTAGCCTTTCTCAGTCCTGAGAGTGGAAAATAAGGAGCTCAGTCAGGAGGTGTTTTGGGAGATGAAGACATGATTGGGTCAGACACTCCATGGAGGCACAGTTAACCAGTTTCTTTTCATATTGCTGCATCTAATAAACTATGGGGCAATAGGGAATTGAGTTATTATACCCCATGAGTTCAAGGGAATTATGGACTGAGAAGGAAAATTCCAAATGTTGGGGTGAAGCCTTAGATTTTCCTAAAATTCTCTAATGATTCAGAGCCATATTTGGTCATCTCCTAGTCAAGATTTTGAAATCAGACAGTATGTTGTGTAGTGTGTATGCATGTGTGTGTGTGTGTTTTGTTTTGTTTTAAGAATTACCTGGCTGTGCAACTCAGTATTGTGGTAAGGGGAATTTCTTGAGTATGCATTAGAGAAACTTTGACCAGGGTGGCTTGAGTACAGTGCCACCTGGTGGGAAAATTATATATTATATCTATCCCCTTGCAGGCTAATTAAGAAAATGGTAATTTATACACTTAAGAAAAGCAGCACATGAGCCACTGTGAGCATCTCACTCCATTGTCACGGGATATACAGGCAAGGTGACACAGAACAGTAAGTAATTAGATATGGGATGTGAGGGTGAAAAGAGAATCAAAGATGAACCCAACCTTTTAAAAATGGTAAGAAAAGTAGGCAATAAAGTCAGAAGGAAGAACCTGATCTAGGAAAGATAAATTCAGTTTGTGACATAACATCATGTGATTTAGAGGAGAAAGAGACCTTAAAGACCATCTAGTTTAATTCCCTCATTTTACAGATGAGCATACTGAGGCCCAGAAAGGTGAGATGATTTGTCCAAAGTCACAAGGGTAATAAATGACAGAGTCAGGTCTTCTGATTCCAAGTTTATCATTCTTTGCACTATACTATGCTTCTGAGTTCAAGGTGTTAAAGTACACCCAGATGGAGATAGCCTGTGAGAATTAAAAATGTTCTGTAACATAAGAGAGAGGTTAGGTCTGGAAATATAAATCAGGGAGTCATATGCACAGAGATGATTTTTGAAATCAAGTTTATTATTCATTTGGGTGACTGTTAGAAGGAAAAGAAACCTATTCATAAGAAATAAGTGGTAGTAGTTATAATGAGGACAAAATCCTAACCTCCTACCTCCATGCAAAATAAATTAGTTTTTCCTTAAAAGGGTCTGAGATCATTCTCAGGACTTGATTGGTACAGAAGACTAACAGTTGAAGTTATCCATATCACTTCTTGATCATCTCAGTACAAAACAGCCAAGTATAACTCTAGCCTCACTGAGATTTTTGACTCCTTAACCACCAAAGGCAACTCAGAGACAGGGGAATTTGGTTCATCTAAATCACTTTATCCTTAATACAAATCCTTGTTGAATATCCTTCTGCTATAATTAAGTAAATCTTCTTTTATTATCTACAAATGTCTTGTTTTATTCCAGTATCAGACTTAAACTACTGACCTGAGTCAGGCCCAGCCCCCCAAATCAGTAGGAATGGGAGAGGGTGGATCAAAGACTGGTGTGGATGTCTGTGGGGACTAAGAAGTGTCTTTGGGAGTTATCGATGTTAGAAGGCTCTGGTATACCAAACCTCCTTATTGACAGTTCTTTGGAGTTCAGTTTTTGCCTTCCCACCTCCTCCATCTGGGGCCCAAGTCTCCCCAAATACCACCTGGAAGAAACTATACCACACAAACATATTCTTCCATAGTAATACTTACCATCTAAGTGACTTCTCTGTCTCTGTTTTCCTCACCTCGATCCCTGCTTGGCATGCTTATCTTGGCATGCCTCCTAATCATCCAGGTCAGTCTCCAAATCTCTTTGCACTGAAGATACCTATAATTATTTCCAAATGCAAAGTTTTGCAGATTCACAGAACAAGGAATATTACACAAAGCCCTCCAAATAAGCCAACAAAATAAGAAGCATTTTATAAAGTTTATCCAAATATCACAGCTTGTTTAGCCTTATAGGGTCTTTCTTAACCCATAACTAAAAGAATTTCATCTGTATGTGTAGGGTTGCATCTGATATTTGAGATTTTACTTTATAGTACTGAGAAAGCTGGTGAAAGGACATGGCTTATACTTGCCCAGAGACCATAGAGAATTGTTCTGACTTTGGAATAACTTGTGTTTTAAAAAAATCTACCCCTGCTTATTTGTAGAGGATATCAATTTTCAAACAGGGAGATATATGTAGCCCAGGCTTGTCTGGACATGCCCGGTTTACCTAACATGGGGACACCACTGAAGAGCCTTTGGAGCATATCCAGATTACATAATATAGTGACCCTTACTCTGTGGATGGGGGCAGCCTCCTCTGATCGGCTGCCTTCAGCCTTAAAACTAGCAAGACTGAGCCAGTTGCTCTCTTTTCTTCTTTCTGCTTCATTTTCCTGGGTTCTTTAAAAAAGATGAAGATCACAGGTCACCCATAGCAAGGGCATTATGAGCTGAACTAGAGAGAGGGGTCCTTCCTCTGCTCTGGCTCCAAGAAATGGGCCTAGAGGTATTTGTTTCTCTTCCATGTTTTCCGCCCTCTTCAGTTTCAGTGCCAGACGTGATCCTCAAGGACTCAGGAGTTTGAACTCTGATGACCATGGGGCCAGGACTGCAGAGTTCTTCAGCCTGCCAATACAACATGGAAGCCCTGAAGAGTCAGGGTGACCAGGACTTGAGTCAAAGTAGGGTTTTAGACTTGGAACTAGAAGCATACACTCCATAGAAACTGGGTTCAGCCATGAACCTAATTTCCTTCCCCTCTGCAGAGACTGAGGAGGTATTAGAGTCGGTGGAGAGGGGAGGAGTAAGTTTGTATATTTGTGATTATATCTTTGAGTAAATATTTCCTTGTAAAAGCTTTTTTAAAAAACCTACAAGGGACAGATCAATAAACAAGACTCTAGGAAAGACTTTAGAGGTAGAAGATCAGTTCTGGCCTTCCACTTACTACCTTCACAACTCAAAACATCCCTCTAGGACACTAGATGACTGTATTCATGCACTGTTATCAAATAAATTCAAAAGCAACTCTTTCTGAACTCAAATTCAATAATTCTTCATAAACTGAAACTTCTTAATAAGAAAGTCTCTATTTTTAAACAATATTTCCCATGTCATAAAATTTTCGAAATACCCTCAGCCTATGCCCTGACTTCTGGTTCATTTGGATGAGTCCTCAATTACATAGCATAGTATACTCAGAGAGGAGGATTAATGGTGTTAAGGTCACCACTGCCAGGAACTCTGCTTCACTTTAAGGAAGGAACTTAGTCATGGTAATGAGGTATGGAACCTGAACCTCTAAGAAGGGTCTTTGAACTTTCTCACAAATTTCAGGAACCCAGACCCTGAACCCAGATCCCTGGCATTAACCTGAAGCACCAGGCTCATCCCAGTATAATCCTTTCAACCGTGCTTTCACTATGGCCCTGACCCAGTCCAGTCCTTCATTCTCTGGACTACCCCAAGCTACTTGCCACTCCTAGATCACATCCAGATTGTCCCACAGTCTTTTCCCTATAGAAGTATGGGTCTTGTCCTTAGTAAATGCACAGACTCACTAGGAATCTTGCCCTTTGGACTAAAAGAAGGCCTGAGAGGTCGAATTCTTTCAAGGCAGACCCTCACCCTATACCCTTGCATTTTGGAGTCCCCAGCACAATGGAAGAAAGAAAATTATTCTGATGTGGAAGAGCTCCAGATTTCTACCTAAGGATCCAGTCAGTCCCATCCAAATTCATAGGAAAGACAAATCCTTTAGTTGAGATGCAATTCCTAATCCCCCTCAAAAAAACTGCCTAGAAAATTTAATTTTACAATTAATCATAAAATACCAATTAATTAACCCACAAGTATTTATTAAAGGCTACTATTAGACCTTATTCAAGCCTAGCATACTGTCAGTGTGCTAGGTTCTGAAGATACAAAGTTAAAAATAAAATATCCCGTCCTCAAAAAGCTCACAAGCTCTCAAGAGCTTTCTTCTCTTCACTTGGTTCTACAAGTAGAAAAGTCCTATGTGAGAGATCAAATTATTAAAATCTGAGGGTTCCCCTTTGTGCCTGCCTTCCTCTTTGTTCCCTTCCCTCCCTATCCTGCCTTATTCCTTATTCATCTTTTTATTTTTGGGTAAGGTAGGTGGGTAGAAAATATCTTTTTATTGTCTCAACTTCATAACTTTGAAAACTTAAGCCAGTAAAAATCTAGGAAATTTAGTGGTCCAGAATGATATAGGACATTTTCTTGAAAGGTCAAGTCAACTTTTACTCTGAATTTAAATAGCCTAACTTCTTTCTTGGATCTACTGTATTTCCTTTCATATCTTACAGCTCTTAAAAGTAACAGCCCTGCCAGACTGAAAGAGACTATGTCCTGGTAATTGCCTCTAGGCAGCTCTGATTCATTCAACGGGCCATCCTCATAAAAATTCTAATTAAATGCTGCCACACTGCTTACTCTAAGAGGTGTAAGTGAAACAGAACTTCTATTAGCTGCCCAATGGACCAGGCCACCTCACTAGTGAGAGAAGCCTTAATGAATTTGTTAATGCTCTGCAAAGTCCATCATAGAACTATTAAACCAAAAATTATAATGGAACTTGAACTGGTAGCTGCTCTTAGACCAGTCATCCTGATTAGCACCAGTATCATTCACTCAGAAAGCTTGCTTTATCAGACTGATCAAGATAGAGTTTGTTTTTTAACCATGTGAGGTAGGGTTTTTTCTTTTTTTTTTCCTATTGTTTTCTCAATTTAAGAAAATAGCCTGTTTTCCTCTAACTTACATTCATGTTATAGAAACACAAGTGCCTCCAAAGAAATGAAACTGAGGCTCTCCCAAAAGACAATAGGAAGGTATGAAGTAGAACTGAGAAGGAGGCCATACATGCATAGAATCCTTATAACGACCAACAATCTGAGAGGAAGTCGAGGTTATTATTCCTATTTTACAGGTGAGGAATAAGAAGGAGACAGAGGCTAAGTGACCTGCCCAGGGTCACAGCCAGTAAGTACCTGAGGTTGAATTTGAAGTCAGCTTTTCCTGACTTCAGGCCCAGCATTCTAGCCATTATGCCACCTACAAAGAAAACAAATATAATATACCATCAAGACCAAAGAAAATGAGCAACTCTCTCCTCAGAGACCTATATAAAACCTCAGTCACCTAAAATCACTCTTGAGGTAGGGCTCCCAACCAGGGGTCACCTCTTCAAAAGGTTAATGAGGTATCTTCTCCTGTAGTTCTGCTCAATTCCCCACAGATCACATTGACATTGTTCCCCTTTGTGTTTCTTTCTAGGGTCCTTTAATACATCTTACCCCTCTCATTTCCAAGTAGGTCTCAATCTACAATATCAGGGTCAGATAGAGTGATTCCAAAATCTCATTCTCCCTCTTCAGGGATTTGGGTTGAGATGTTTTCTGCCAAGCAAATGCTCACTCTTAGTCTGAGAACTTTATAAAACATCCTGATTTACCCTCATCTTTTACATTCCCACAAGCCTTCCTGATGTTAGTGGGGTAGGATTATTCAAATTATCCTAGACTACTATCTATCCTGTACCTGGATAGCCTTTTCCCCACTTTCTCTGCTTATTGAAATCCCATCTGTTTTTAAAGCCCAACTCAAAAAACTTCCCTCTGAAACTTCACCTAGCATTTTCTCCTCTTTTATATATAACACATATGTAAGATATGTATATAGCAATACTGCCCCTTAATTATCCTAACAGCTTCAGGATGACAGTTTGAGGGACATTAACTATTCAATTTATGGCTCAAGCCCCCATCTAATGTATTACTTCATTGTTAGACCATACCAGAGACACATAAAAACAATAGCAAAAGTATTTCATTGATATTAAAGGAGATAAATGAAAAAGAAAGGAATAAACAACTGTATTATTCTCTGCATCCATACACATGGGATCATAAATGTAAAGCTCATTGAGTCCACATATTTCATTTTGTAGTTAAGAAAATACAGGTTGAGAGAAGTTAAGGAACTTGTCAAGTGTCATCCAGCTAGTATTTGAGGCATATTTAAACACTGATCATCATGTCTTCATTGTCCAGAGGCAACAATGGAATTCAAGGAATGGCTACATCATTTCTTGTAGTTGTCGTCTCTCCTCTTTTCCAGTCAGAACCCAAAAAAAGAGCTCTTAACTCCTCCGGCTGATTAATCATAGTCTAAAAACTGTGGGAAACATAATGCAGAGGATTTTTCCCTATAAGCAATGCTTTCTCAACCCCAAGTATTATGGGGAATAAAGTCCTAAGGACTCCACATCTGTTATCTTGAACAATAGCCATTTATGAGGGCAGGGACTGGATCTTATCTAAACTTTCTAGCTTCCTTAGCGCCCTATATAGTGCTCCTTACAAGGTAAGAGCTTAAGGATTGCTTGTGGAAGTTGCTATTGAATCACTATTAACAGGTATGTAAAACCCCCTAGAGTCACCCAAGAAGGACTTAATTGTATGTTCATCACAACATCCATTGCCTTTTGGCAGGAATTGCCCCCAAAAGTGTGATTAGGATACTCGTGGACCTGGGAAGGTGTGAGTTAATCACTCACCCATCTCAAACTCCAAAAACACCAACTAAGACTTCCATAAGCAAGGAAATTGTGGTGCAGACCTGGGGCAGCCTGTATTTACTTTACCACAAGTTGTAGTGATCTGGGACTCTGTTGTAGGGTCTTTATATAAAAACAGACTTAAGGATTCTGACCTGGAGTTGCAGAGATCTAGAAGGACCTCTTTGCAGGTTACTTTTAGCTTGTTGCCAGAAGGTTTTATTTGTTTCTGTCTTCCTGACCTGCTTTTTAACCCCTTGAGAACTTCTTCCACTTGAGGGTATTGGCATATTATATGTTTGGTAAAAGGGCTGGTGGCTTTAGCCCTTGGGCCCTGAGTGATCCACTGTGCCAGTCAAGAACTCCTATTCCTACAATGTGTGATTTTATTAATATAAGGAAATCCTGCTAAAGAATTTCCTTCTACCACAACAGCACCTTCTCTGCAACTTAAAGTCTTAGAGAGTTGCCTAAAGCATTAAAAAGTTAAGTGACTTGCCTAGGGTCACACAGTCAGTGTGTAAAGGCAGGACTTGAGCCCAGATCTTCCTGACCCTGGGCTAACTTTCTTTCCATTACAATATGGTACCCCACATTCACCACCTTATTCTGTTTAGTTCTACAAACCTTGATCAATTATCTATTAGAGGTCATGCATGTACTTGCTCTAAGGCTAAGGATACAAAGTAACTTAAGATAGGGTCTCAGTCCTCATAAAGCCTATGATCTAGAAACACACACACACACACAAGCTAGAAATCAAGGCAGAATTTTAAAATGCAATAAGAGAAATGAGTGTTGTGTTTGTTAGCTCATAAAAGGGAGAACTCACTTTTGCTTTATATGTAAAAGGGATAAAACATAATCATTAGTTACATATTTGACAAAATATGATTTCTCAATGATAGGGAAGACATTTTTAGAGGTCTTTAAGATTGCAAAGATTTTGACAACCATTTTACATTATTAACTTGCATCACCATTACCATAGAAAGGAGGTTCATGAAATGTTTCACATTTTCGAAAGTGAAGAAATTGATGGACAGAATGGATAATTAACTCCATCATTATTATGACAATATCAGGTCTAGAAAACATCCTCTGAAAATCTGAATCCACAGTTCATCTTTCAGGTAAATCTGGGCCTCATTCAATGTTCAAGACATAGGCTACCTAAAAAAGGTATGTTTTAAGTTGGCCTCAAAGATAGCCATGAATGGGAAGGTGCCAACAACAGCTGTACATGGGTGATGATACTGCCCAAACAATTACTACAGTATTTGGGGAACCCTGAAAGGAGGGAAGGTTGCCCCAGGTTTACCAGCAATGGGCCCCTGACAGTGTTTAATTGAGCATGTGGAATTCAGACTTACTCACTGGAACCCCCTCCTCATTCCTGCCATGTCAGTTTTCTGGAGTTATTTTGGACCATGAAGTGATCTAGGATGCCATACATTGAGAAGCTGGGCTGTCCTTTGACAAAAATGTAAATGAATTTGATGTTGTTTGTTTTTTATTTTATTTCTCTTCTGTGCCCACTCTCAACCCTGCTTTTTCCCCTCCTGATTTTTTGCCCCAAGATCCAGACATCTAAGGTGCTCATGTAGTGTCTGCCTCTCCCATTTCAGCCAGCTGCAAGTTAAAAATTATTTTGCTCATAAGACTGTACAAATGATTGACATATTATGCCTCTATATTCATGGACATCATAACAGACATTATGGTTCCATAATCCAAAGGAACAAAGCTCTAACCCTGGAAACTTGTGTATCAGCAAAAAGGATGTCAAGGGAGGAAAGGGGATTTTTTAGATGAGAAGGCACCTGTCAGAAAGCATGCCAACTATGCAGTTATTTCTTCTAAGTATTAGGCTAGCCCTGCTGAGAGCTCCCTCACAGAGATTCTAACAATTCTTACTGCAGTTATTAATATGAGTCAGCAGTGTGATATAGTAGCCAAAAAGTTAATATGATCTTGGCCCACATTTAGAAGGATGTCGCTTCCAGCAACAGAGAGGTGATATACCCAGTGTGCTCTGCCCTCGTCAGACCCATCTGGGATATTGTGCTCAGTCTGGGGCACTGCAGTTTCATAAAAATGTTGGCAAGCTAGAAAATCTCCAAAGGAGTACAACCAGTTTGGTTAAGGGCTTTGACTCCATGTCATGTGAGGATTGGTTGAAGGAACTGGGCTTGTTTAGCCTGAAAAAGATAAGACTTAGGGAAGATATGATAGCTGTCTTCAAGAATTGAAAGAGCTGTCATATGGAAGAAGAATAAGACTTTTTTGGCACAGGAGGGCTCAAAACCATTAGCAATGGATAAAAATTGAGGCTTGATGTCAGGAAAACTCCTTAAAAATTAGAACTGTCCAAAAATGAAAATGGGCTGTCTTAAGAGGTAAGGAGTTCCCTGTTGTTGGAGGCTTCCAAACACAACCAGGATAATATAACATCTGGTATATTATAATAAGGATTCCTTTTTGTGTAGAGGTTGTACTGATGGCCTTCTAACTCAAAATTCTGTGATTCTGTGTTTACACATATTTAATCAGTGCTATATTTCTGGGAAATCTTACAATACTTTTCTTATCCCTTTACTTCCAATCTAAACATACTCTACAAATTTTTGAGGGGAATATGGGGTTTTCAAAGATGACTAACACCTCTGGTGTGAGGGCTTCCAAGCCCTTTTCAGGACTGCTCAGTCACCTTTGCTGTCTATCTGGCACTTAACTCTCACCTGTAACTCCAAGAAGCTGTAGCACACACAGTGTCCACACCTCAATAAATTGTCTCAGCTAAACCAGGGCTAAACCAGGTTGAGGGTAACTTAAAGGCCTCAAAACTATTGGTGATTTGGGGGGGTGTCTACCCCAAACTTGTGAAGATTTCCCCCAGTAGAATAGGTGGATGAGAATAATTTGTTCCAGTGGCCACGAAGGAGGCTTAAGCAGGCACTTAGAGCTTGGTCAGACATTGAAGACACCAAGGTCATCCACTGCATCCCAGGCCATTGCCTTGTTGTCTTGTCCTGCTTCTGGACTTTGATGACTCTGGAAGAGAGAGTGAGGCTGATGACTGCACAACTCTGCCTCACTTAGATCCAATTCACTCATGAGTGAAGACATCACCCCATGTTGTCTCTTCAAAGACAGGACAGACAGCAGCAACAGTAAATTCTTGAATTCAAATGTAGCAAAACTCAGGACTAACTCAGAGAAAGGCCAGCTACATCTCTCCCTCAGAGTTCTGGGGTACCCCAAGGGGTTTGGAAGTGATTCCTTAATGCACTTAACATGAGCCATCACCTGTAGTCAGGGAAACTTGTGTTCAAATCTAACCCCAGATACTTACTAGCTATTTGACTTTGGGCAAGTCATTTAACATTTGTCTGCCTCCATTTCATCATGATGGGGGTAATAACAGCACCTAATTTCAAGGGTTGTTTTGAGAATAAAATGAGAAAACATTTCTAAAGAGCTTTGCAAACCTTTTAAATCCCATGTTTATTTTTAACATGTAGCTATGCTGTTATTGTTATTCCTCACACTGTTAGCCACCAGTGATTAACATCCCAGTTCCATTTAACCAGCTAGCTTTTACAAAGAGAAATTTACTTCAAGGATTTAGCAAGAACAGAAGTACATTTTCCTCTAAACACCTGGGAAGCACACTCTTCCCTATACCTACCATCTTGTTCCTGGGAAGAGTGGGCTCAAACTTAAAGCAGCTTCTACATGGCCTCTGCTCCCTCCAAGTCCAAATGTGTTTCTGCTTTTTCTGGACTGGGTCCAGCAGGTCAATTAGGATTTTACTTCTCATCATCTGGCTTCCAGCAAGGTCCAGCCACTTCTGGTGGCTCTTTCTCCTGACCTTTCAAAGCTCCCAAGTTCATAGCTATCTCTAATACTCTGCCTAAAATCAGGTAAGAATGAATAGAAAAGATTCAGAAACAATAGTAGGGTCATGTGCTCTTGGTCTCATGTTGGTTTCAGTTGAGAGAAGGTCCAAAGACTTTCCTGGAGGAGCTCCTGGAGGCTTCACCTTCCCGATCAAACACCAGCCAAGCAGGCAAAAGAGAGATCAGTAAAGTTCTTCTAAATTTAGTGTCTTTTGAATGCATGACAGCTACAGCTCCACAGTCAATCAGAAAGGTTATTCTTCACCATAAGCATCTTGGCATACTCCAAATTGGAGAGTAGGACCTTTTCATCACATATTATCATGTTCTTTTTTGGAAGGCTCCTCATTATGTGCTTATTAGCCTGACCCTTTCTGGGAGTAGGCTCTCTCTCTCTCTCTCTTCTTCCACATGGGTATCACAACAACCATGAGCTGTGAGCTGTGCATGCTCACCAGCCCCCATTACTCAAAAGTCTGCAGATGGGGTATAGCAACATGGAGCTTTTTGTTTGTTTGTTTGTTTGCTTTTAAGTGAAATGGTCCTGCACTGGTGGGGGAGCAGCTAAGGCAGAGCCTCTGTCCTCATGGAAACTTGACAAAGATGTAGTAAAATATAAATTTGCAGTAGAAAGTCAGAGAAATCACCACGGGCTACAAATGTCAGAGAAGCCTCCCTGCAGAAGGTGAGATTCAAGCTGTCTCTGAGGATAGAAAGAATTTGAATGAGTAGAGGAAAAAAAAAGCATGATGTCACAAGTTGGTAAGAAGTTATATTTCTTTTTTTTTGGAGGGCAATTGGGGTTAGGTAACTTGCTCAAGGTTACACAGCTAGTTTTTTCTGTGTGTTGTGTCTGAGACCGAATCTGAACTCAGTTCCTCCTGACTCTGGGGCCCATGCTTTACTCACTGTGCCACCTAGCCGCCCCAAGAAGTTATATTTCAAAGGCTTGGAGATAAGAATTTACATGAGTTTTGCCCGGGATGGAATCCACAAAGGTAGTGGAGGCTATGACTTGCCAGACAGTAATAGAAAATAAGATTGAATAAAGATGAAGGACCTGGACTATGGAGTGTTTCAAAAGTTAAGATTACTGATCTACCATTGGTGATGTTTGAAAAACTATAAAGAGCAGGAAAAGTACTACAGAAATGGAAAATGCTTCAATTTATATAAAAAGGTAGAAAGTGTACTTCATCAAAGTACAAAAGGTTTGATTTTGACTCCTGGTAAAATTCTAGAATATGTTATCAAAGGCAAGAATTGTTAAGTACTTGGAAAGGAAAAACAAAGTTATCATTGAGAAACAACAGAGCCTCATTCAGAACAGATCATACCAGACTAACTTCATTCCCCGCCTCCCCTTTTTTTGCAGGGTTATTTAAATTGGTTACTATATTGTTCACTCAGGGGAATTTGTAGGTATAGAGATGATGATGATGATGATATGATGATGGTGGTGGTGGTGGTAGTATCTAGCATTTACATAGAATTTTAAGATTTGCAAAAGTTATATATGTTAACTCATTTGATCCTCACAATAACCCTGTAAGGTAGGTTCTATTATTAGGCTTATTTTATAAATGGACAAACAGATGTAAAGAAGTTAAGTGACTTGTCCAGCATCACAAAGCTAGGGAATATTTGAGAAAGGATTTGAACTCAGATTGTTATTCCTTGACTCCAAGATCCATGCTCTATCCACTGTGCCACCTACTTGTTAAAAATGTCATCTAAAAATGGGATTTCAGCCAGAAAGCTGATAAATAATCTATTGTTCTCCTTATGAACAAGATTGGCAGATATGATCTAGATAACATTACAACAAAATGTATTTAGTGATAGATAAAGGACTGGACCCAACAAATAGTGATGAAGGATGGATCAATTTCAAGTTGAAGAGTCTAGTTGAATCTGCCTTTGGCTTTGTTCTATTCAAAAATGTTATTAGTGACCAAGATGGAGTCATTAGATATAGTCTGATATAATGGACTGGGAGTCAGGAAGACCTCTCTTCAAATCCTACCTCTGACTTATAAGCTGTATGACCCTGGCCAAATCATTTAACCAACTCAACCTCAAGTAACTACCTAGGACTTATTTATTGACAGGTTGCCTTATTGAAAGGAATTAGTTCCTGCATCAAGTTCCCCAAAGTGACAAAATCACAGATTCTGTGAGTTGAAAGAATTGGCGATGTTTAGCTTGAATAAAACTCGTCTAATGTCATAGCTGGCTTCAAATATTTGAAAGGCTATCATGTGGGAGAGGAATTATGTTTATTCTGCTTGAACCCAGAGGACAAAATTAGAAGCAATAATTGGAAGTTGCAAATAGGAGGGTTTAGTTCATTATGAAACTTACAAATTATTGGAACTGTCCAAAATTGGAATGGGTTTTCTCAACATTCAGTGAATTCCACACCATTGAAGGTCTTTAGGAAGAAGCAGAGTGATCACTTGGCATGGATGTTATGGAGGAGAAACCTATTGCTGTTCAGGCACAGGTTAACAGGTTCGTGTAAGCTGAACTAAAAAGACATTTAAAAGCCATGTGGTCTAACCCTCTCCTTTTTCCAAATGAGGAAACTAAAACTCAGAGAGGTTAGGCCCCATAAGGAGTGAGTGGAAGAGCTATGAATTGAACCCAATTCTTTTGATTCCAAATTCCTGATGATTTGTTTCTTTCCAACTCTGAGATTTTGTGATTTTATAATTTGGACTTAATGAAGTAGGTAACCAGGGAGCATTATAGGTTCTTGACCAGAAGAGTAACATAATACAAGTGCTGTTTTAGAAATATTAATCTGACAGTACAATGCAGGATAAGTTGTGGGGATCGGGGGGGGGGGGGTGGTGAGGAAGAAAGAGACTGGAGTATTCACTCTTGCCTACTTTAGTCTTTAGACCAGCAAAGAATGCTAGCCATGCTTTTCTGCATCATACCCTTTCATACCTCAGTGGTAAAAACAATGCTCTTTGGAAACTCAAGAAAAGTTGAACAGAGTAGCCACATAGCTAGCTACACACACACACACACACACACACACACACACAGAGCTGAAGAGACCTCCATCCAAAAGTAAAAGTACATAACCCAGAGGAGGAAAGAAGTGTTTACAAAATATCACAGCAGCAATCTGAAGGGATGGAACTGGACAGAATCTTGCCCTTTGGACAGTACACATTGTGTTCCGCTCAACCAGACACTTACAAGATTAAAAAGAAAAAGCTGCAGGATATTCAGCTACGCCTGAGCAAACACAGTGGTGAGAACGCGTTGTAAGAGGAAATTTCATTAGATGGTCTAAGTGTGTCACCTCTGCTCAGTGCTGGGCCTTGGCAATCCTTCTGCTCTATTTGCTGGCATGAAAACTCATTATTTTAGATCAAAGAACACTGAAGGAAGACAATCATATGGATCCACTGTGTCACTCATTAAAATTAATTATTTTCCCAGCTCAGTTCTTCTTGTTTACTGTTTTGTCCAATGAGAGAACCAGGTCTTACAGAGAGCCCAATTAGAGCCAAGGCCATTTAAAAATCAGATAAAATGTTCCAGGGTGGGAGGGCGCCCCATGAGACTTACTGCTGGGAAGAGGATGTGCCAAACTCATACTTAAAAAAAAAGAAAAGCTGCCTCATCAGGAATTTTCCTCTTTGGAATTCATTTTCGGACAGTTCTGCCAACCTATACAGACATGTTTTCCATATCTCATTTCCAAAAGCCCCCAGTTGAAAAGAATGAACTAGTTTTCAGTGTTACTTTACACTGAGTAATTTTAATTAGTTCTCCAGTCAATAAAAATCCTCCAGATGTGTTTTCCTTCCTGTAAAGTGCCTGTAGGTGTCTCAATTGTTTTATTTCTTGTTATCCTCAAATACAAATAAGTGACTTCTATGAACTTGGAGATTTATCATGAGATTCATTGGTAAAAAGATCTATTGCTCATCGCCAATATGCTAATATGCTTGATTAATCTCATAAGAATGAAAACAAATGGAAAACCTGACAGTGCAGTTCAGTGTTATATCGCTTAGAATTCTTCTCTGTTAATAAAAAGGTAGGAATGGAGCTTTTGTACCAAAGGCAAAAACACTGTGTCTATAGGGTTTTAAAAGGTACAGAGAATATTAAAACTATTAATATTCCTTGCTTCTGACCGCATCCTGACAAATAGGAAAGGATTCAGGGTTGTTTTGTTTTGTTTTTTTCCTTAATGTACAATATTGCACCATTGTCTGGGTGAATTATAGAGAAATATGCTGAAAAGCTTGTGTTTTCCATTTTTTATTACAAGCCTTTTGTGTATGGAAGTAGGGCTGCTATTCATCTGTCCTTTTAAAAAATAATGATGGCGAGGGCTTCCTACCACAGCCAGCATGAGGGTCTGGGGGATGCAGCTGGCATTTGTGAAGTCCCTTGGGTATGACAAATCAGGACAAGGGGACTAAGTCTAGGTGGTAAATCAGTCAGGGTGGTAGAGAGTAAGAGGCTGTGACTTGGACAGTAGGTACCAAAAAAGATTTAAGTCTCCTATATAGGATATGATTATAACTGAAATTATTTTCTTTGTGACTTATAGAAATCAATCATTACTTCAAAGTCAGCTCTGTCTATACCACTTACCAGTTGTATGTTCATAAGCCAACAACTTAACCTCCACAGACCTGTTTTTTCATTTATAAAATGAGGCTTTTAGGTTATATGGCCTCTAAGGTCCCTTTTACCTTTAGAGTTATAATCTTGTGATACACATATCCTATGAATCTCATTATCAAGAAGTCCCATTATGGCAATGCAACAGGCTTCTGGTAACCACCTGGAATAAGAACATGACTCAGTGGAAAGAATACTATATTAGGAATCAGAGGACCTGAGTTCAAATCCTACCTTATCATTTACTCTTCCCTCTATGACTTTGAAAAAGCAATTTTTACTCTCTCAGTTTCCTCATCTATAAAATGGTGGTCCAGGGAATGGAATTTTCTAAATAAAGTCTAAGAGACTAATAGATCCTGATTCTACCACTTAACTAGTTCTGCAATCTTAGGCAAGATTATCAGTAGAGAGTAGTTGAGTAAGCCAGCCTTAAATTGTTTCTTTTTTAAGATAGACATTTAGTAAGTTGGTACCGTAAGAATATTTTATACAAAAATGAAAGTATATTTTATATAAACTATAAAAGAATATTTTGCATTTTTAAAAGTCAGTGACATGCTCTCCCATCAGTACATAGGAGAAAGTGAATTCAGGCTTAGAGAATGTTTTAACAAAGGGGCGCTGAAAGTCCTTTTCTTCCATTCCTGGCATTCTCAAGTAGTTCCCCTTAAGCATGGTGAATCTACCTCATTAATCTCCCCCTTTCTCCACCTTGGGTGGCTTAGAACCCAGTCTATAGATTTAGTCCTGCCCAAGGAGATATAAAGATCTATAGATACCATGAGGCCCAAAAGCTAAACATCAATTAGCCATTACTGCTTGTTCCTCTCTAAGCTTGTATTCTAGTAATATAATCTTATGACCCAGGATGGCTAATCTGTCTTGTTCATTGTGACCAAACCGCTTACCTTATATACCATGACTGGTGCTTTTTTCCAGTAACTGACTTCTTAAAAAAAAAATTCCGGGGTGGCTAGGTGGCACAGTGAATAGGGCACTGGCCCTAGAGTCAGGAGGACCTGAGTTCAAATCCAGCCTCAGACACTTAACACAAAAACTAGCTGTGTGACCTTGGGCAAGTGACTTAACCCCAATTGCCCTCCAAAAAACAGAAAAAAGAAAAGAAAAAATTCCATGGGGGTGACTAAGTGGCACAGTAGAGCACTGACCCTGGAGTCAGGAGGACCTGAGTTCAAATCCAACCTCAGACACCTACCACTTACTAGCCACGTGACCTTGGGCAAGTCACTTAATTCCAATTGCCCTGCAAAATCCCCCTCCAAAAAGAAAAAAAAAATCCCATCCAATATCTCAGTTTGTCTGTGACTAAGGCCCCATTTCCCAAACCAAAGTCTTAGTGGTATAGCTGAGTCAGGAGAGGATACAACTTGCCAATGATTACATTAGCACATCAGTACTAAGTGAGAGGAAGATGCGTAAGCAGTCACTAAAAATCATCAGACATCTTTAACGAGACAAGTAGAATCAGACAAACAAGCAGAATCCTTCTGACCTCTGTACTCCTTGAATCTTGCCTTCTATGACCAACCACCCAAATCCTTTCTGCTACCTCTACTATTCCACTTTTTCCTAAACCCCTAAAAACCTGGCACTCCAAATAAATTCTGGTGTTGACCTACTCTGGTATTTTGATTGACTTACCGTATCTTCTCCAATAAGGGATTATCTTTCCCTTTCCTAGTTGACTGTCATATGTTCAATTCCCTCTGGGCAGGATTTGTCATTCCTCCTGTAAGACAACTGTTCTAAATTTATTCCAAGTCCCAGCTCTGGTGTCTTCCCTGCTTTATATTTCTCTCACTGCCCAGACATCTCTTTCCTGCCTGCAGCTGTCTTCCTCTCTGATACATCTTTGCCTCTTTGATAGGTTTAGTAGTTGAGCATTATGGAGAGTCATTGCTCAGGCTACATGGTAAATAGGCCAGACTTCCTAGAGGACAGATTGCCTCTCCCTCGTGCTGACTGCCCATAACATTGAGTGGTTCCCATGAAAGTCACCCATGGTACAATGAAGGTGAAGGCTACCTGGACCCAGTGATGGGACCCCGAGTCTTTCCCATACCCTAGACAAGTTCTTCCTCAGCCTGGCCCTTCTCATGACTCGATTCATGATCTCTTGCCAATTTCCTTTATCATACCGTTTGCCCCAGGGGCCAGACTTCCTAGTCGCAGCTCTTACTAGACCTTAGGTACTCTCCCTTCTATATGAGTCTCTTTATACTACACTTGACTGCCCCCAAATGTTGAATCTGTAGTATGAGAAATGATCATATATGAAGAGAAAGGACATGTGACTGCTTTCTGTTTCTCAGATTAAAGAAGATAATTTAAAAGCTAGTTTTCCCTCAGAAAGAGAAACAGGTAAAACTTGTTTCTTGGACTCTTTTCAAGTTTGAGAAAATAATTTTATTCTTTTGAAACATGCTTATGCTTGTGTGTAGGTTTTCAACTGAACTTCTATGGCAAGTTGGTTAGAGTGTTTAGCATGTATTTTATGCCCTGAGGAGCTCAGCTGGTCACTTTGGTTAAAAAGATAGAGGAAGAAAAGAACATGGAGGCAATATTTGATATCCTGTGTCTTCTCTAATTTAGAACATCAGAAAGCAGAATCCATTTAGCATATGTTCTGAAACAGGAATCAAACAGGGCCTATCATAGGCAATGTGTAACAGGATATCTCCAGATATCCATGAGAGATAGCAAAAGACAAAACCAGTGGGTGATCACACTCATTAAATAGAGTGCAAGGGCATTTGGGAAGCGACACACTTCCTGCTTTGCCATGTAGTACTACACACAACTTAAAATGAATGTAAGCTACCCAGAACTAGTAGTTCTGGGCTATGACCTTGTGGTCTGAATGGATAGGCTTTCCATAGGCTGTAAATAACTGAGAGAGTAGATATAGAAGTTCGGTATGACTCTTATGGTTACTAAATGATATCCCAAAATATTATTTTATATAACAAATACAACTTCCCTATTATAATATATACTATGGTACCAGTCCTTGTACTAATAGTATACTATAGTAAGGAATATAAAAATAATATACCATATTAAATCAGAGGAACAAATATTAGCATATCACTAAGTAATTATAGCAGTGGTTCTCCAAGTATGATCCAGAGAACTGCTGACATATTCTAGCATAACAGAAGAGGTGGTAAGGATTAATATACAGAGTTATCAAGTTAAGAAGATCTAGATTCAAGTCCTGTTCCTTAGTTAATGACTGTGTGACCTTGACCAAGTCACTTAATTCGGAGTAGCTCTCTAAGACCAATGATCTCCATTGGCTGAAAGTCTCCTCATAAAAATTCCCTATATACAATTTCAAAAAAAAAAAAGAATTTAAAGAAAGAATTAAAGAAACGTATTTCAAGAGACTTCTGTACAGTAAGGTATTTCTCACAAACCATTAATTATTTTTAATCACTGCTCAATCTCCCTCCTTGCTTCTCCATTTTTTCCTTTTACACTTAAGCAGAATAGCATTCTAATTCACCATGAACTTTTTTTTTTTAAACTCAGAAGCCTTCAAGGGAATATAGGAAAGATAACTTTGTCTCTGGTGCTTCACCTTTTGACAGCTGAGCACACAAACCCCCTGCAGGCACCTTATATTTAGGCTTCTCTTTCTCTCTCCCACAAATCTAGCAGGGAGAAGGCATTTCAACGGCCTCTTCATTTTCTCAGTTAACCCTATGACTCTCTAGACTCTTCCTTACTTTTTAGTGGAAACAAAGAGAAAATAAAATCACACCACAGTGCAAAGCTGGAGGTCTGTGTGAAAAATGTCATGTTTATTTTTTCCCTAGTTAGTATTTTCTGTGACTTTTATCATTTCTAACACATTATTGCTGTTAGTGTCAGGGCTCAGCAACTGGCAAATAGGAAGGAAGGAAGGAAGGAAGGAAGGAAGGAAGGAAGGAAGGAAGGAATGGAAGGAGGAAGGGAGGGAGGAAGGAAGGAAGGAAGGAAGGAAGGAAGGAAGGAAGGAAGGAAGGAAGGAAGGAAGGAAGGAAGGAAGGATGGAAGGAAGGAAGAGAGGGAGGAAGGGAGGGAGGGCGGGAGGGAGGAAGGGAGGAAGGAAGGGAGGGAGAAAGGGAGGAAGGGAAGGAGGAAAAAAGGAAGGAAGGAAGGTCTTATTAAGTGCCTAGTATGTGCCTAAGACATTGTGCTAAGTGCTTTACAAATATTATCATACTTGATCTTCACAACAATCAACAAATCTGGGAGGTAGATGATATTATCATTCCCATTTTACAGTTGAGGAAATGGAGGTAGACAGAAGTTAAGTGACTTGCTCAGGGTCCCATAGATCTGAGATCATATTCCTTAATGCTATATCCTTTATTTAAAAGAAAGCTAAGCCAAGACTTTTCCAAAGGACTCATGATGAAAAAATGCCCTCCTTCTTCAAAGACTTATGATGAATTGATGAATTCTGACTGAAAATTGAAGTATAATTTTCTCACTTTATTTTTCTTGCTTTTTTAAAAATATGGCTAACGTAGAAATGTTTTGCATGATTTCACATGTATAATTGATATCATATTGCTTTCCTTCCTAGTGGGTGGGGGAGGGATTAGGAGGGAGGGAGAGAATTTAGAACTCAAAATTTAAAAATAAAAGAATGTCAGAAATAAATAACAAACATTTTTTTTTAAAGAGGACATTTTTTAAAAATAAAAGGAAGTTTGATGACACAGTGAATCTCTGGGCACTGAGCCCGGAGATAGGTTTGTTTTAAGGATCAAATGAGATAATATTTGTTAAAAAAATTTTTAAAACACACTTAGCAGAGATGCCTGGCACATAGTAGGTAATATAAAATATAAAAATGTTTTTTCCCTTCCTTTCCCTTTCCCTTGCCCCCTGTGCCACCTAGATGCCTCAGAAAAGTCGACCGATCTGGTTGCTGGTTAATCTTAACAGAGTTTTAAGTACCTTCCAGTCCTGTGGGGGTTCAACATGCTCTAAATACTAGGGCTTAATGATGGATGATAAGATCAGGGATGGTCAGGATCCAGAATTAGACCTGCTGCATGCAGTCCTACCCATAAACTGAGAAGATTTCATTAGTGAGAACTAGGAGGAAATCCAGGCGTGCAGTTAAGGAAAGAGACCCTTGTATGTATGAGACCACACTTGTAGTGATAAGAATAATTTTATTACCTTAATAAGATAATGGGAATAAGTTTATCAACTTGGTATTAATAACCCCATTTTTTCTTTAAGCCTCTGCTTGTTTTAATTAAATGGTTTCCTCTAAGTTGTTTTTCAATAATAAAATAAGCTGGTTTTGTAGTTTGATGATGTAAACCTGTATATTCTTAAACAACTGATAAATATATGTGGATCCTTTGATAGTACAGACCATCACAGAAAAATATGATAAACAATTTTACCAGTCATTTAGGTAATAAACTATTAATCCAATTACATAGTAAACAAATTTGGAATACCATAGCTACAATCTATAAACAATTCACCAGAAGCCCCAGCTTTCAGTCTGCTTTTGAGTCACATTAGGGCTGGCTCCTGCCTTCCAGGCCCTGGAGATTTGAGCATCCTTGGGTTAGCTTGAGGTCACTACTGTCTGTCAGAGGCTTCTGACCTCCTCAGAGGGAGACATGTGACCTCTGGCTGGGCAGAGAGGGGATCTTGTCATGAGCACCTGTCTGAAAGAATTACTTTGACCTTTAAGACTCATGTTGGTGGTTCATGTTAGAGTAGAGTGTTGTTTGAATTGTTCACACGTTTTGCCTAATAATATTTGATTGTATGCATTAAGACGAATAAGTCTAATGAGTGTTTCCCTTGCACTAGTTAACATATATGGTAAATCTGCTCCAAATGTGCTCCCTGAATTACAACACAGAAAGATAAGGCAGTTACTACAGACATTTATAAGCTGTGCAACTCTGGACAAGTCACTTAACCTTTCTCAGCCTCAGTTTCCTTATCTATAAAATAAGGATAATACGATTACCAACATTATAGGGTTATTGTGAGCATCAAATGGTATATATAAATCATTCTGCATACTTTAAAGCATTATATATTATCATATGTTATTTTTATTGTTATTTTCACCTTACCTGCTCATATTCTGCAAAATTCAAATATTACAGTGTTTTCCTCACAATAGATTATGACCTAGGGACACCAGCCTTAAAAGAGAGAAGCCCTGTTCACTAGGGGTGGGAGCTGGACCCTACTGGAGGATCTGAACACATTTGCTCTAGATGCAGGGTCAAAGGTAGGTACAGTGGTGGAGAGCGATGGCTTGGAAGATGAGTTCCTATTTAAGCCCCAAATTCTCGACCATCACAGCTCCCCCCCCAAATATCCCAGAATTGTTGCACCACTACCGTCACCACCCCCTGCTATGACAAGCTCCCTCTTGTTGAGGAGTCTCAGAGGGATTACTAATGCTGTCATTTTAAAAGATATTCAGAAAATCTGTCCTTGTTGGCATTAGGTGCTGGAAATTGAGTGTCTGGAAAGAAACCCCACTCTACCCCCTAATCAGTTATTTATATCTATAGTGGTTTCCCATCCAAGCTGGCTCCCCTCCCCCAAGTCAGTTTATGGTCCAAAGCCCAGTTTATAGGGGAATGCAGCTATAAACCTTTGAGTAGAATCTTTAGGGGAATTCCGCTCCCTTCCCCCATATGAATCACTATTTTGACTTAAGGATGCCAAAGGTTTACTTCCACGAAGTTTTGCTTCCAAAAAAATCTTTTTTTTTTTTTTGTGACGCTTGCATGTAAACAGAATTTTTTGAAAAGCGTTTGAAATGGTTTTGAAATTTGTTTTGAAATTAGTTGTAAAAGAGCAAAGAAAATGTTTTTCTCGGAGTTAGGGCCAAACAAGAGGAAGCCATGACTATTAGACAAGGGATGTGGGAAATGGAAGAACAGTTTCTTCAGTGATTGGCTGTTTTTACATCTGATGTCCGTAACGAAATAGCCTGTGACTAGCCAAGGCTAATGCCCCTCTAACTTTTGGTACCTGGGACAAATCTCAAATTGGCCTGCCCTTGTTCCAGCTCTTGATCTTGCTATGACTTTACATAAGTCACTAAATCTCTCTAAGCCACAATCTTTTCCCCCATGAAATAGGAAAAATAAAACACTACCTACACATTTCATGAGTATTTTATTAACTTATTTGACTTTAATGGATCAAATGCATTTCTTAGAGTCAGTAAGATTGAAATTCAAATCCAGTCTCAGATGCTTACTAGTTGTGTGACACTTGAGATATCACTTTACCTGTCTCAGACTCAGTTTCCTCATCTGTAACAAACAAGAAAATAGCATCAACATTGCAGGGTTAGCATCAAATGGCATAATATGCATAAAGCAATTTGCAAATCTTAAAGCATTATTATTGTTATTTTCATCTTGGTTACTCACATTCTATAATGCTTAAATATTTACAGTGTTTTCCTCACAACAATCCTATGACCCGGATACTGTATACAGGCCCTACTTTGTCGTTGTTGTTGTTGACTCATTTCAGTTGTGTCCGACTCTTCATGGCCTCATTTGGGGTTTTCTGGGCAAGGATACTGGAGTGGTTTGCCATTACCTTCTCCTGGTATCTTTGCCTGATGAGGAAACTGAAGCAAACAGGATGAAGTGACTTGCCTGGAGTCACACAGGTAATAAGTATCTGAAGCCAGATTTGAACTCAGGAAGATGAGTCTTCCTGACTCCAGACCCAGCATTCTACTCACTGCACCATCTAACAGCCCTGTTCTTGGCCTTATCCTTCTGGAATTCTCCACAAAGATTTCATACAACATACTGGAGACCTTTCTCTGGGTCTTTAGCATTTCATGGCTATCTCACTATAAGGTGTTATCCCTTGAATGATTTCTTCATATGCATCTGAACATAAGGCATGCTATCCTTTGAAGATCCTTTTCATATGGATCAGTTTAGTGATGAAAAACCTGGGATGTTCTGATAAACATTTAACCACTGGCTGTCCTGAAAAGATATGAAACACTTTTAATTTTCATCTGCATTATTAACAATTTTCCTCCTTCACTTTGTTAAGTCTAGACAGTCAACCAAGCCCTGCTTTTAGATAGTTTCATATTTCTGAGGTGGAAATGCTAACACTTAAAATTTAACAAGTGGCTCTTCAATGCTGCTATTAGCTGACTCAAGCACACCTCTATGAAAAGGTAAAGGGAAAAATAGTTTTGTGTAAAGGGAAAGATTTATATCAACCATCAAAAGATATAGAATATTGCCACTGCTATAGATAAACATTTTGATATCTAAAATGATTAGGAAAAGGACTTTGTCTTAACTAAAACTGCTAATGCACATGTATAACGAAACAGCTTTCCAACAGGATTTGAGCAATTTTAGAAAGAAAATTAACTGTTATGAAGACTCAAATCACCTTGTGAATGATGTAGAATGATATCTTATGTCTGTGTAAAGTTTGATATTTTAAGGAGACAGAGAAATAACTTATATTTATTTCTTAAACCGAAGAAAATGAGCAAAAATAGTTTCTTGGGGGGGGAGGAATTTAATAAGTTTAATTCAATAAAGAAAGATGAATCATTGAGCCGTAAACAATTTCAAGGGCACAAAGGAATGGATGAATCATAATGAAGAATTAGTACTATGGAGGATTATAGCACCTCAGTTCAGTTTTATATAAATGCAATGACTAAAAAGGCTTAAAAATTTTAAATGAGAAATCTTACAAACATTTGCAGACTGTGATATGATTTTAAAAGAACTATTGATTTGATAGGGGAACTGGAGAGTTGTGACTTTCTAAGTAAAAGATGTTACCGGGAGGCAGGAGACTCTCATATATGTCACTGAAAGCATAAAAGTCAGGAAATGAAGTGTGTATGGGAAGCAAACTGGATATACAAAACTGAAAGAAGAACCTGATATAGGAGCCAGAGGAAAGGAAAGGAAAGCATTGCAGGGTGAGGGGTGGGGAGAGAGGAGGAAGGTGATGAAAAACTGCTCTGTCAGGTTATGGGAATCAGAAGCCACCATATATCAGAAGACTTTAGCTAAGTGATTCCTGATTGGCGATAGAGAGAATTGGCATTATGAATCAAGAACTTCAAGTGACAGTTTTTCATTCCCAGAACCCAACAGAGTACCTGGTACTTAATAAGTGCTTGTTGACTGATTATCTCCCACTCTTTACTCTTCCTCCCTTAACCCCCATATCTGATCATTTACTAAGCCTTATTTGCTCCTACTTTTACGATATCCCTCTCCTCATTGATTTAGAATTGGAAGAGATCTGAAAGGCCACTCCCTTCATTTTACAGATGAGGAAACTGAGGTACCCAGGGATTAAATTCATTTTCCAGGGTCATAGTGTCTAAAGCAGGATTTGAACCCAAATTTTCCTGACTTCAAGTACTTTACAGACCAGTTCTCTTCTCTTCACACACACTTTAAGTCAGGCCTTTAATGTTTCTCACTTGAATAGCCTTTTGATTTGTTCCCCTGTTTCCTTCCTCTCCAATTCCTTTTATAACAATAATAATGACGAAATGATGTTAATAATAATATTTATATAGCACTTTGCAAATTGTTCTACAAATATTTCACTTGATCCTCACAACAACTCTGGGAGGTAGGTACTCTCATTATTATTATTATTCCCCATTTTATAGATAAGGAAATTGAGGCAGATAGAGGCTAAGTGACTCACCCAGGGTCACACAGCTAGGGATTATCTGAGGCCAGATTTGAACTCATTTTTTCCTTACTCCTGGTCTTATCCACTGCTCTACCCAACTACCTCTAAGTAGCCTTTGCACATGGCCGTGCCTGGAAAGATCTTCCTTTTGACCTCTGCCTCTTCTAATCCTTAACTTCCTTCAAGGCTCAGGTCAGGTGCCTCCTTTTATAGAAGGAAGGCCTTTCCTATTATCAGTGCTCTATCCCTACCCCTGCTGAAATAACTTTTTATTGACTTGCTTCTGTACATGTTATATCCTGTCCACAGAATGTAAGCTCCTTGAGGACAGGGACCATTTTGTTTTGTTTTCTTTGTAGCCATAGTATTTGGCATCAAGCTTACACCTAATAGATGGCTAATAAACGCTTGTTGAATCAAATTGAATCGATAGCAAATTAGTTTCTGTTTCTTACCATTTTTCAACCACTGAGACAAATTCTGCCTTCTGTAAGTTTGCAGAACAAGACTTACTGAAAAGACTCATTGGGCAGATACTGTATTTCTTGCTTTCTCAATAATTAGGGAAAGGGTAGAGGAAGGGAGAGAATATGGAAATGAAAATCAAAATTAAATTTAAGTCAATGATAACTTTATTAAATATTTTAAAGGAACAGCAAATTGTATATAATAGATTTGTAGTTTCATGTGCAATTTTTTTATTATACTATGCTATGAAAACATTTGTTTTATGCCATAAATTAAAAATAAAATGAATTAAAAATTATAATTAAATTAATTTTTTCAAAGAGAAGACTCATTGAGCAACTAGCAGAATAATATGTTCTCAGTCTCCAAAGATATTATGCTGCCCTTGGAGAATGAAGTTTGACATGTAAAATACACAAGGTAGAATTCTGAACTCCATTTTGCCCCTCATTAAGCAAAAGACAGAGACTGATTTAGAATGAGTGTGCACTGCCTTAATTGACTTGCTTTCTCTCCTCCCTTCTAATCTACTTCTAAAGGGTAAGTTTCTAGCACCTAATCTCCCTGCACAAGGGAGCAGAGTGGGGGCCAGTGGTATTATGGGGAAGGGGGAGCAACTTGCAGTCGACAAAAACACTGCTACTATTCATATTAAGAGCTCATTCACACAGTGATTTCACACTTAAAAAACTCTTTTTACCTATTATCTCATTTTGATCCTCACAGTAGCCCTGTAAAATACATAATTCAAGCATGATTATCCTCAGTTTTCATATCAGGGAACAGGTACAGAAAGGGTAACTAATATGCCTTTTGTCTCACAGCTACTTAGTGGAGGAACCAGGATTTGATCTCACACCTCCAGTGAAAGACTGAGCATGATCTAGACCAGAACTACACAACTTGGCAGTAGGTAGGGGCCTAAATTAAAACAGGCTAAACCTCTTTGGGCCACAGATAGGTTTTTAGTGACTCACTGTTCAAGTAAAGGTAAAATTAATGATTAAACTATTTTGCAAATAAACCTTATTTAAAAAAAGGAAATTTCAATTAATTACACTTATTACTTAAGATTTTTATTTATCATGAACTTGCATTAATGTTAAAAAAAATTACTTTGCTAAGCAGTAAAAGTTTTAATACATTTTTCAGGTTTTCTTACTGTTTATGTTTAGTAACCAAAAACACAGCAAAAAGATACAACTCTCATTCCTCTCAGACTAGAGACAGATTGACGAGGGACACATGATGAACAGGAGAGAATATGCAGGGGCAACCTACCTACGAGCACAATAGCAACTAGCAGAAGGCAAGTTAAGCAGTGCACCCTGTATTTTCTTTTACACCCTCTACATTGTCTTCAGTCCTCCCAAGATCCTTTGGCTGGCTCCAAGTGGCCCACAGGCTGTGTGTTGTACAGGCCCAATTTAGATACAGGGGTAGGGAACCTGCAACCTAGAGGCTACATATGACCCTCTAGGTCCTCAAGTGTGGACCTTTGGCTGAACTTCAGTCGAGGACTCAAGTTCCTCACCCCTGAAAGGATATAAGATTTCCTTTTTTCTCAACTCACCAAGCTCAGTCAAACACATACCCATTGTGGGTCGTACTGACCATAGGTGTCACTTAGTACTTGGACCTTTTGGGGGTAATGAGCTTCCTGACAGCTTTTGGCCATGTGGTGTCTCAGCACTGAAAGTATTTGTCACTTTAACATGAAGCAGAAAATCTTTAAAAATAATTAAAAAATAAAATCTCAATTGGTCCCTTGATCTTCTTCACCCTGAGCCCCATGACAATGATAAGGGACAGGCTACATTGGTTAAAAGGAAAGATAGCTTCCTGATTGCAGTCTCCTTAGACCCTCCAGGTAACATCATGTAACTGATACTTCCAGCAAGAGGTGGGAAATATTTGGAGTATTAACTACAAGGCTGATAGCTGAGCAACTAGGTAGCACAGTAGATAGAACACTGGGCCCGGAGTCAGGAAGATCTGAATTAAAATCTTACCTCAGACACTTACTAACTGTGTGACCCTGGACAAGTCACTTAACCCTGTTTCCCTCAGTTTCTTCATCTGTAAAATGAGCTGGAGAAGGCAATGGAAAAGGGGTCACAAAAGAATCAGAAACAACAAAAACAAACAATTTTACAGATGAAAAAACTGAGGCTTAGAGGTTGAGACACAAATTCTCTAGCTCCTAATATGGTTCACAGGATTATTATGAGAAAAGTGTTGTGTGTTATATAATGTTAAAGTATTTTATATATATATATTATATATGTTATATATATGTTAAAGTGTTATGTAAATGTAAATTATCAATCCACTTTTCTATACAGTTCAATTTAATTTCAGACTCTTTCCAGGAGATGCTAGTCTAGATGCTAATTTATCCAATGACTAATTGTGTGGCATATATTTGTAGGAACAAAAATATTTTGTCTTCTCTATTTGTAGTAAACCATTAAAGTTTTAACTGAAAATATGGTATGAAATGGCAAAGAATGTGTTAACCACAACTACAAAGTAGTAAAAACATTTTGCTTATTTTATTTTAAAAGACTCTAGTTATTTGAAAAGGTTTAAACAGTTGTTACTTCAGTTTGGTTTTTAAGTAGAAGAGTTCAAGCCAGATTTTCTCCAAATTGTCATTTTAATTACCCATAATACCTCTTCATCCCTTTATGCATGACATGAAACAAAATTTAGTATTTAACTAAAATTCAATAGTCTGCCTCAATTATTTGCATGTTTGCAGAAAATACACAATGTAGTTTTCCTAAGTTCTTTTCTTAGAAAATGAACAAAATGCTTTCAGATTTATTGGGGGAGGTGAGAAACAATGAATTAAATTGGCATTTCACAATTTAATTATTTAACTGACATTTGCTTGAAATACAACTAAATAAAGAGGCAAAATCTATGCAGTTCACAGAGTTCCCATCAAGAAAAATTACAGTATGAGCTTAATTATCCCATGTTCTGGATTACCCAAGGTGAAAAAACCCTGAGTAAAAGAAAAAGAGAAAATAAGGCATAGATGTCTTATTCCATCCCCGTGGCATCTCCTTCAGACTCAATTCTATTTATGTACCTAAGCATAACTAGGCAGCAGATCTCAAAGAATCAGGAAAATCCTAGAATGTTAGCAATCATCCTGTCCAAACTCCTCATCTCACAGATGAGGAAAGCTCAGAAAAAGTAAGAACTTTAAGCTGGAAGGGACTTTAGAGGCCATCAGCTCTAACTCCCTTATTTTACAGATGAAGAGACAAAAAGCACAGAAGCTGAGGTCACACAGCTAATAAGTACCCGGGTCAGGATTTAAATTCAGGCCTTTCTGACTCAAAGTCCAGCACTCTCTATATACCACCCAGCTGCCTAAGATCACTTAGCTAGCTAGTGTCAAAATCCAGGGGGAAAAAAAGTAAACTTTCCATTTTCCAGTTATTTTTGGTCAGATTTAGTCCTGATTTTTGTTCATGAGGAAACTCTGAAAGTCCTGGTTAGAGACAGGTATGCTTATTTTCCATAAGTCTGATATGGGAAACAGATATATTATGGTATATGGTCAAAAGAGGTCTAGGCTTTGATAACCACACCTAAGTTTTAGTCCCAATTCTACCACTAATTCCCTGGCCTATGACATGTGGTGTAGTTTTCCTATACCTCAGTTTCCTCACATGTAAAATGAAGAGCTAGGTTAAGATGAGATCTAACATTCTGAAATTCTATGACTAGGTCCATCCATTTAGCTGAATTAGAGCACAATACTGCTGAGGTGCAAGTCCCATGTCCTTCCACAAGGGCCTGTTAACATAATTTTATTCAGTAGTTACAGATTGCACCGTTAATTTTGACGAGCTGTCTTGGAAATATGTGCTATTAGTCATAAGAAGGCCAGGTGAGGGTGGGTGGATGGATCATACCTATGAGTCTATGAAATTCATCAAAAGCATGATGTCCTGGAAAGACCACCAGAAATTTTGATGCAAGAGTGAAATTAAACTTAATTTACCCCCAAGGGAAGAACTAAAGGCAAGTTGAATTCTGATTTTCCCAAAGAGATCTTGACTAAAGGCACAAGCTAAGAGAAGTATTCATTACTGCTAAGTCTTGAAGGTTCAACCTGGGATCTTATCATTCCAGATCTCTTGTTCTAGGTAATAGGTCACATCTCAGAACGCTATCCAGGATGCACTGATGTGCTTGAGGCTCAGATGCCTACACGAAGCAAATGAGACAGAATGCATTAAAGCAGGCAGTCAGTCAACAAACATTTATTAAACATTTATCATGTTCCAGACACCAACTACATGAAGAAGGAAGGTAAAAACTACATTCTCTGCTGTCAAAGGAGGTCACATTTTAATGAAGAAGAGAACATTCAGATAACCACATAAACACAAAATACATACAATGGAAATGGAAGGTGATTTCAAAGGGAAGGGCATTAGGATCTGGAGGAAGTGGTGTAAGACGCCTACAGATGGTGATATTTGAGCTGAGTCTTGAAAGACATCACAGAAAACAAGAGGCATTTTATGGCTGACTTCCCTAAGAGATAGGGGAGAGGGTTCACATCAATGGCAGGAACAAGTTGATCCTCATCAAAGTCTCAATGGACAAAACCTGGAGCTATACAAAAAAATAAGCAGTTAAAATACCCAGAAATCTCACTGCTCAATATATACATCAAGGAGATCAAAGGCAGAAAGGTTCTCCATATACCAAAATATTTATAGCAACACTATCTTGATAGCCAAGACCAGGAGACCAAATGGCATTCCCCCATTTTAGGGGGAATAGCTATGCAAACTGTGCAGTTAAGTAATGGCAGAAATATGAACAGATGCAGAATGAAGTAAAAAGAATCAGGAAAACAACTTGCGCAACGACTACAAAAAATATGAATAGAAAGAACAATAAAATGAAACCGTGTAATTATAATGAGCAAGCTTTGCTCTGGAGAAGAGATAAGGGGGACTGTGGCTGTGAGATGCTGTGTAAACTGTCCTGTGAGGCTGATGAGTCACTTGTTTTTGCAGAACTGTGGGGTGTTTTATTTTTTTAATCTCTGTTATAAGGGACAGAGAAAAGGTAGATTCAAAAACAAATGTGAGGTAAAAATAATGCATTGATTTTTTTTTAAACTATCACTGAGCAAAATGGACAATCTGCTCAGTTTCCTAATATGAAAATGAGGGGGTTGGATCAGATAATCATGAAGGCCTTGTCCAGCTCCCATTCTACACATATCATTCAATGTTGTACAGTTCTAGCAATACTCATTTTGCCTTCTCTTTCAAGGCTTGTAAGCTTAAAAATGAAGTTTGTGACATGAGAAAAATCCACAAAGAATGCATGAATAATCTTTAAAAAAAACAATCAATTTAATTGATAATTAATTAATTAAACCCCAATCTTTCCCAAGGATTATATACAGTATTCAATAGACTTAAAATTTTTTTTAAATTGATATCTTTAGTTTATATATCCTTTTACTTTCAGAATCTATCCCCCTCTCTACTTCTCAGAGATCTATCCCTTGTGACAAACAATAAACAAGAAAGGGGGGAAACATTTCAGTGATGCTTGTTAAATGAGTCGATATAATATGCATTGTTCAACACCTATAGTCTTCCACCTCCACAAAGAAGAGAGAAAGATTGATACTCTTTTCCTCTTAGGAGCTATACCAGTGGCTCCTACTTCCAGATAAACACATCAGTACCCATACAACACAGTGATATACCAAGAAGACCTTACTTCAATCCTGTATATTAAAATGATAAACTTTACTGAATACCAATCATGGAAAACCCAGAGATATGGTCAATGTCATCTCACTACACATCAAAAATCTTTTCAGAGATACTGACTACAAAGATAGCTGACTCCTAACTTCTAGGAACCTCTTGTGGTTTCTATTAAAATGAATCATTTAAGTGAGCCCAAACAAGCCCTTTCATTTTGATACCAGCTGATAGAGAATCCTCCCCAAACAACTCCTCTGCCTCTCCTGGGCTACTACATTTTATCTCAATCTGATATGAAGAATGAGTGATTGAACTCATTATCCTCCGGAAGGCAATAGACAGTGAAAAACTGACACAGAAGACTGAATCAGCAAAGTCACTGTTTATTTCCATATTCCTTATGGGACAAATGACTTGAGAAATCTCTTTCTGGGACCTCTGGCATCTTAGCCTGGTCCCTTATATATATAGTAGTCACTTAAATATTTGTGTGGATAAAAAGAAATATAATACATTATAATCCATATCAGGAATGATTGTGAGTATAAACAGCTTGTACCAACCTCCCTCTATCTTAGTTTTGGTTTGTAGCATTTCCAAGTTAAATCGTTTACCATCAGTGCAGACCTTGATACACAGTGTTCATCCTCATTGAACGTGTCTGACAACATTGTGGAAAATATAATTTTCCATAACCCTCACGACTGACAGTATTAAAGGCCTTGGCCAGTTCAACAAGAAAGATAATTCCTGCCCTCAACAAGTTTACAATTTAACGGGGGAAGACAATACACAAAAAGAAGCTAAAAAATTATCAGGAAGAGGTAGATATGGTGGAGAAGTCAGTCAGAAGTCTTAACCAAAACAGTGTTAGCCAGGTGAGAAATAAGGTAAGGTAAGGTGAGGTACACAGGTCTGATACAAACATTTGTCAAATTGAGCAAGGTCTTTATCACTACTTTTATTACTATTCAATTTTTATTAAATACCTTTGCTTTAAACTAGTTATGTCCTCTGATTAATAAAGGCAAATTCATCATTTGGTCATGAGTGGATTTAGATCCATAGAATGCCTTAAACCTGACATAGCCTTGTCTAGGAGATCTACTATGTGAGTGGGATAATGTTTCTCACATATAGTTATCTCTTTATATGGGAAAAAGTTGCCTATTCAGCAACCCCAAAATGTGTTTGCCTTCAGGGATTGGGGATCTAAACCACAGGAACTATGAGTAAGACCTTGTGGAAGAGATGCACTCAGAATATCGGGATATTACCCCACGGACAGCTCTGATTAGTTCTCTTCTGAGGGCTACTGTGAGGACATTGTGTGTTTTCTATGATCTATGGCCTTACAGCATTACTTTGACCTAGTGAATTGATTCCCTTTCCACTTCCTCCTCCTTCCCTAAGAAACCAAGTTGTTGTTGTTCATTCTCCCTTTTAGAAGAGGACCAAGGACATCATGGAGTGGTCTTGACTTATACATGAATTGGATTTAAGTGAGGCAAAGTAGTCAGCCTCACTCTCTCTTCCAGAGTCATTGAAGTCCAGTGGCAAAATAAAAGTCAGGATGACCGGTGATGGCCCAGGATGCAGTGGACAACCTTGGTATCTTCGATGTCTAACCAAGCTCTAAGCACTCCATAGCACCTGCTTCAGCTGACTGTTAGAACAAATTGTTCTGCTGGGGTGGGGTGGGGGAGAGAAGAGGAAGAGGGGCAGAGGGGAAGGAGGTGGGGGGGGGGAGGTGAGTCTTCACACGCTTAGGTTACCTAGTCTCCTAATGCACTGAGGATTTGAGACTTGTCAACACGAGCGACCTGATTTAACCCATCTGCCAAGATGGTTTATCAGGGTGTGGCCACTGTGCATGCCACAGCTTCTTGGAGCCAAGTTAGTTAAGGCAGGTAATTTAAGAGTTATCATCTTTCTCCTCCCCTTCCCTTCCCCTCCTTCTATTTAAGCAGAGCTAAAACACGTCTTATTATTCTATCCCTAATGGCCTCTGATAGCTTGAAAACCTGATTCTCTTTTATAAATGAGCTTGTTCCCTTTGTCTATAGAAATATAATTACTTGAGATCAGAATGTGCATGGGGGACTTCCCTAAGAAATTTAATTTTTGTGTTTTACAGACTAACTACACCAAGAGCTACCTGTGGTTCTGGCGAAGGAGGTTAAAAGATGTCCCTGGGGGCTCTCCAGTGCTGTTCAATTTTATGAATAACTCTATAATTCTCCTAAGCAGAACCCCAAAACTTTACCTCAGATTTCCCCTGGTAGAGGACATAAGTGCTGCTCTTGGAACCTAAACTCCACCCTACTTTGCAGGTAAAGGAAGGGCTGGTTAGGAAGGACTAAGCCCCTTATCTTTCACAGCAACTTGTATTTTTAAGAGGACATTTTTCTGGGTGGCTAGGTGGTGCTGTAAATATCTGACCTCAGACACTTAACACAAAAACTAGCTGTGTGACCCTGGTCAAGTCACTTAACCCCAATTGCTCTTCAAAAAGCAAAAAGAAAGGAAAAGAGAGGACATTGTTTCTCTTTTTGTGTCTCTGTCTTTCTTTGTTTCTCTGTATGTATGTGTATAACTATGCTCACCTTTGTATTCAAATGTATTATCACTACAACAAAATTACCAACCAAGCAGGGTTATGTCTCTCCTCCAAGGAAAAATCACGATTGCCAATGAATCAGTGTGGTACAGCGGAAAACAACATGGGGTCTGAAGTCGCAAGATCAAAGTTCTGATCCGGATTATGCCAATTGCTACCAATTGGTCCTGAATAAGTCACTTCATCTTTGTGGACCTCAGATTCATAGGATGAAGAGGAGGAGGGAGTGGGGAAGGGATTGAGAGAAAGAGAAAGAGAGAGAGAGAGAGAGACAGAGAGAGAGAGAGAGAGAGAGAGAGAGCATTAAGTACTTACTATGTGTCAAGCACTGTGTTAAAAATATAAGCAAACAAAATAGTCCCTGCCTTAAAAAAGAGAAAAAAATGTTTTTAGCCATGTGACCTTCGGCAAGTCACTTAACCCCAATTGCCCTGCCAAAAAAAATTTGTTTAAAAGCTTGTATTCTACTTGAAAGGAGACAACAAATAAAGAAAGTGGTGAGATGGAAAGGGAGAGAAGGTTACCTGCACAATTAGTAGATAGAGATGACCAAGAAGTAGCATGGAGGTTTGGTCTGAGGAAGGTAAGGTAAAAGTTCATCTATCACAGTTCAGAGTCCTTGGACTCGGGACAAGCTCAAGATTCTGGGAGGAAGAAGGTGAGGATGTTGCCAGAGTGCAGGCAACATAGTGTGGAGACTTCATTTGGCCTAGAAAAAGCTTTAGAAGACATCTAGTCCAACCCCCTTGATTTTACAAATGAGGAAACTGAGGCCTAGAGAGGTAAAGTAACTTGTCCAAGATCACACGGGGTCTAAATGGCAGATTCAGAATTTGAGCTACTCTAAATCCTCCGGTCTTCCTACTGCCCAGCCTGAGCTGAGATAGATATAGGCCTTTCTAGTTCTAAGTGCTTCCATAGGAATCCTGGATATTTCTCCTTAAATGGTTCAAATTCTCTTAAGAAGAAAAAAAAAGTCACTAATTAGGTAGGTAGAAGTAAAATCCAATTCATTACAAATTATCTAACAGCGGTGAGCTTTGTTCCAGGGTGAGTGAATCAATCAATCCTGCTCAGGAAACCAATGAGCCTTCGGCTACTCACTAAGCTGACCCCCTGTCATTTACAATTGTATGCCTGTGTACAAACATTGCATACATACTCACATGTTTCTACCTATGTGTATGTGTATACATAATCCCAGCCCTGCTATAAGGTGGAAAGAACAATAAATTTGGAATCAGATAATTTTTGTTCAAATTCTACCTCTGCCTACCTGTGTGCTTTTGGATTAGCCTTTCTGGAACTCAGTTTCCTCATCTTTAAAATTAGAGGTTTGAAATAGAAAGTCTCTTCCAGATCTAAAATTAAAATAAATAGATAATAATAAAAAATAATATATAAATAGGCAGGTAGACAGGTAAATACATAGGTATATACATATACATGGATAGATAGATAGACCCAATAGATGATCAATAGATATAGAGAGTAAGTATATAAGCAAATAGGTTGATGATGATAATGATAGTAATGACGATGATTATGAAAGGAAGGCAAATGGATGGATCGATGGAGAGATAAAGATAGATGATATAGAGAATAAGTAGATAAGCAGATAAATTAATGATGATGATAGAAAGGCAGATGGATAGGTAAATAGAGAGACAGTTAATATGGAGAAATAAGTAGATAGGTTGTCAATGATAATGATAGATGATAGATAGATAGATAGATAGATAGATAGATAGATAGATAGATAGATAGATAGATAGATGATAGATAGATAGATAGACAACATGTATACTTGAAACAAATACCAGTTCATTTTCCGCAGACCTTCAGATATATTCTCTTCTGTTTTATATTATATATCATAACAGAAATGACATTGGACTTCAAGGTATTTCTTTTCCACCTTCTTAAATAGTTAACAAAGCCTTGGAATACCATGTAATACAAAAATGACATAATATTATATTAAATCACATTAACTCTTGAGGCCACAAACTAGTTCCAAATCACAAAAGAACTGTCACCAGATTAACAACAAGAAGGAGGAATTCTAAATTCAGTCTTTCTTTTCTTATTCCTGTTCATCAGGGCACACATGCAGCTTCTATTAAAGCTAATGAGAGTTACTGTACACAGGCATACTAAGGGATAAAAAGGCTCCCAGGAGGTCTGAGTAAACTGAAAGCATAAATAAGGAGAAATAGACTGCATGGGTACAGATGAAGAATGGAGGAAGACAGGAAGCAAAGAAACGGCTTACATCCAAAGCTGGCAAGCTCTCTAAAGGAAAAACTAGCTTCCGCTGTACGGAGGATTATTGCAATGGAGAGCAGAACTCCCAAATATGATGCTCATGGACTGAGTCATTTCTATTCCAGTTGACTTGAAAAAATATTTTAAAAAACCCAACCCATTCTTATGGCAGTAGAATGCTATCTATAAATTTTAAAAGAAAGCAGAAAACCCTTAGCCTGCAGCTCCTTCTGGGCTTCTCAAGAACATGGCCATCAATCCTTACCTAGGTTTTATGGGCACATCCATGTGAATTACTTTCCCCAAATGCTGAATTTTCAACCCAAATACTGTCAGTTCCATGTTTATTCCAACACTTCATAATGAAGTGGAGCTGCTTGAAAATGAAATAAAATATTTAATCTAGTGTCTCTAAATATAGGCCCAGTAGAATCATCCTGTGGGAACTGCTAGTAGGTTGTTTAGGAAAAACATGCATTGTCTCTCATCGTTTTCATACCCAGGAGCAACTGGTCCTCCCCATTAATTATAGCTGATGTTTCTGCTTTCATTTCTTTAAAGCTTGTAATGAAGACTTGGTCATTAAAATTAAAACAGAAGTTTAACTAGAGGCAGGAGGAGACTATGGAAAACTTTGGAATCAGGTAAAATTAATTTCAATTAATCAGCCTCCTCTTGTAATCTCTACCTCTGAAGAATCTCCACCTTCCTGAATCAAGAGACCTAGGTCCTCATGTTTAGAAGCATGGATTCATTCTTCCTCATTAAAATGTGGCCTCTGGAAATTCTTTTATATATAAACTGATTCACACTAAAGTGTAAATGAGTGATATGTATTACCTTCTGATATGGATTACCTTCTTATCTCTCTGAGAGTAAAATGCACATTTTTAACATGGACCAAGACTTTAAGTCAAAATAATAAAGCTGAGGCAGCTAGGTGGTGGCGTGAATAGAATACCGGCCCTGAAGTCGGGAGGACCTCAATTCAAATCGGGTCTCAGACATTTGACACTTTACTAACTGTGTGACCTTGGCAAGTCACTTAACCCCAATCGCTTTGCCTTCCCCCCCCCCAAAAAAAAAACCAATAAAGCCCTAAGGACAGTATTTCAGCCAAACTAAATAAACAAGGATATGCTAAATAGAAGGATTTTTAGATTTTCTGTCTTTTGTCCAAATTACATCCATATCCTATTTCTTTACTTGGAATGACTTAACTGGAATCTATGTTTCTAATACCCACATGGAAGATGATTTTTTAACACTAGTCATTCTAAAATCCATACCAGTGGTGAGCTCAGTCATAATGAAATACTCAAAATCAAACCTTCCTCTTGAAAAATTTCTGTGAATGAGGAAGAGCCCTACATGAGTTAGAAAAGATGTGACACATGAGTCTCTGAGAATGCTACAAGGAAGCAGGAAATACCAGGGCAGGGTGTGATAATCCAGTGAGGATTTTTCATGCCCCAGTAACCTTTTCAGGGAAGGTTACTTCAGCCCTGAATTCATACCTCTCTATACCTTCACTCTCCCACCCTCCACTCCACTTTCAATTTCTTCTCTAGAGTTTTCCTTCCCCATTAGAATGTAAGCTTCTTAAAGGCACATAGTAGGTGCTTAATAAATGTTTGTTAACTGACTGATGGGGGAACTTATTAAGGCCACAAATCCTTTAACGATTTTAAACCATCACTGTGTCTTTTAGCAGAGGGCAATAGGATGATTGGTTGGCTGACTCTAGGGAAGAAGAAAAGAGAAGCAATGAGTTATCTTAAGAAGGTTTGATTTGGGGGTGGTTAGGTGGCACAGTGAATAGAGCTCGCCCTGAAGTCAGGAGGACCTGAGTTCAAATCCGACCTCAGACACTTAACACAAAAACTAGCTGTGTGACCTTGGGCAAGTTACTTAACCCCAATTGCCCTCCCAAAAAAAGGGGGAAAAAAAGAAGGTTTGATTTGGGTTACAGAGCCCAGCTTTGTATTTACTACCCTAATAACCCCAGAAAAACAACTTCTCTTCACTGAGTCACAGTTTCCTTATCTGAAAATGAGGGAGTTGAGCCAGATGATCTCCAAGGTCTCATTTTACTTTAAAGGCTATAAAAAGGGACAAATTTGTTTGAGAGAAAGGGAGGGATATCTGATGAGAACTAAAATAATAACAATGAACATTTATATAGCACTTTTTACATGCCAGGAATTATGTGTTAAGTGCTTTACAATTATTATCTCATTTGATACTTACAACAACCCTGGGAGGTAGGTGCTATTATTTTCCTCATGACAGATAAAGAAACTGAGGCAAACAGAAATTAAGTGACTTTCACAGGGTCACACAGCTATTAAGTATCTGAGGTCACATTTGAACTCAAGACTTCCTGAGTTTAAGCCCAGCACTCTATGCACTGTAACACCTAACTGTCCAAGGAAATGGACTTTTGAAATTAAATCTGACAGAGACATTAGAAGTCACATAGTCCAAATACTTCATTTTGCAGATGAGGAAACTGAGGCCCAGGGAGATTAAATGTCTTATACAGGGTCACACAGATAAGTGAAAGAAATGGGATTTGCACCCAGCTCCCAAGGAGTGCTCTTTCCAACACACCACCCTGCCTTTTATACTCTTAGTTTAGTACAAACATTGAAATTCCTAAACAATAATTTCTAAAAATTGAGATTCTAATTCTTAACAGCAACTCTAAAGATGCAGTCAGAGAACCATGTCTGCAGAGGATGGAATTAGATTTAAAATCATTCCTTGATTCCCATGGAGCCACCAGAGAAAAGCTAAAGGGGAGGAAAGTTCAGTTTTCCCCAAGAAGAGACCAGCTGCCTGCTGGTGCTCTTGCCTACCAGGGAAGGGAAGCAAAGAGAGAGAATGATCAGAAACGCCTTAGAGCTCTCCTACTATCTCCTGTCTGCCTAGTCAGATCATATGTTCTTGCTAGAGCCTTTCTAACCAGCCCTTCGGAACTCCCTGATGATTGCAAGCAATATCATACCACCAATGCCCCAAGTTCTATGGCAGATCTCAGGACTGTTGGCAAGAGAGTAGCTACTATGCCTTTCTAAGTATACCCTGTGGTTCAAACTGTAGCGCTGAGCTCACATGGACTTAAATTCTCACCAAGTAATTCTTTGGCTCATGCTTCCACCTAGGGTTTCCCATGGAAACATTCGAATCTGGCTCATGTCTCTTTCTCCACCAAAAAATCAAAAAGAAAGAATTGTCAGCTTCCATGCAAGCATTCAGGCTAATAGGACATTGTATAATACAGGTCACTACTTTGAAGGAGTTTATATCTATTTGTCTTAAAATTGTGTCTTGTGCTGGTCCCCCTGACCACCACCCTCTTTCTAGTCAGTATAGTAAGTTAGTTTGTAAGTAGTCAATATAAAGCAGAAATAGCCGGAAATAGGTGACATGATAGATAGAGTGAAGACATTAAGTTAGGAAGACTCATCTTCCTGAGTTCAAATATGGCCTCAGACACTTACTAGCTGTGTGATCTTGGACAAATCATTTAGCCCTCTTTGCCTCAGTTTCCTTTTCTGTAAAATGAGCTGGAGAAGGAAATAGCAAAGCACTCTAGTATCTTTGCCAAGAAAAACCCCAAATGGAATCAGAGAGAGTTGAACACAACTGAAACAAATGAACAATAAGAAACAGAAAATAAGATTGCAAAGGGGAACCTTGGACCAAACCATCCCAAAGATCAAAGGAACATAATTTACAAATTGTATAATATATTAACCAAAATTCTTACCTTGATAATATATGCTACATCAGGGGAAGCCCATTAATTATGAAGCAGTATATCAATTAGCTGGCCCTACCTATTTCAAAGCTGACTTGCAAAGCCAACCCTGATCCCAAGAGAATACATTCTCTGTTGTAGCCCTGTAGCACTTACACTTTGCTTGGTCAAATCTTGATCTCCTGTGGGGATTCAGAAAGGCATGGAAGGCTGGAAAATCAAGGAACATCTAAACGTCCTTTGCAAACCCTGTAAATGCTTCAAGGCTGGAGAGGAATAGGTGCAGACTGAAATTACTATCCTTCCTCTATCCCATGCTCTCTATGATGCCAAACTACAGAGCACAGTGTATCACAAAGACTTGGAGGGGAAAGCTGTGATAAAAGGATCCCCAGTTAAGAATAGCCATGGGACTATTTGACCATCATTAATGTTTAATCACTGTGATTCTTATTATATAATTAGATCATAATGTACCCCAGGGCAAAACATTTTTGCAATGGAGAGGCTATTTAAAACACACACACACACACACACACACACACACACACAGAAAAGGAGCATTTTGGTAGCCAATTGTTTGGCCAATTGTAGGCAAAATTGTTTCCAAAGATTTTTCAGATCTCTCATATGTGAAAAGCACTATGTATATTATACAAACTTTATAGAATATAGTCATCACTGAAACAAAGGATTTGGAATAAGCTAGTGATTTAGAAAAGGCTGAATTTAAATAAATCTTTGGTGTTAACCTTGGTCGGAATGAGGAACCTTCTTCATTTGAAGCCCCCAGCTCTGGACACTCAAGGCACTCAGATTCAGTTTTGGGAATAGGACCCCTAATGTTCAGGGTGCAGGGCTTATTCTTACACCCTCTTGCTTATTATGCCCCAATCCTAGAGTCCCAGGGAAATGTTCTCAAATAAATTTTAGGTATAGCTTATGTCTCAGGTCTCTCTAAAAGGGGATTATGTTCTTTCTAGAAAAATGCTCAATATATAAAGTAGTAGATAACAAGTATAAAACAACTATTTATTTCATCCACTATAGAAAACATACTTAAAGCACAAGAGACTCATAAACACATATTATTAGATATTTAAAATATAAAACAATAACCTCTTGTCCTATTTTGCTCGCCTTGGAGTAAAGATTTCCAGTAGATTTAAGGGATTGCTGCATAGATATTATACCTTTACCTCTCTATACTGTTTGGCAAATTACAAAATCCAGGGCTCCTAGAAAGCCAGGAAATCACTTGGACTTTAGTCCTTCAGTTGTAAATTCCTCTTGAGAGTGATGTTCTTCAAGAAGCTGCAGTTGCAGAAATAATCTCTCACTGGCAGTCAGAACTCTCAATTTCTGAACTCAAGTTGATAAGCTAGTTGCGAAAGCTAAAAAAAAAAAAAGCCATTTCAGGATTGTCATTTATGTACCTGGGTTCAGGGGGAAAATACAAGGCAGCAGAAGCGGCCAGAGACTTGAGATGGATCCAGCCTCAGACTCATCTAGGCACATGTACTTTTTTTTTTTATATATATATAGGCACACATACTTGGGGCCATATGTACATAGATGCCATACCTGGTGGGAAGAGGGGTTGGTGGGAAAGAAATCCCATTTTGCTCCCCTCCTTTTGGGAAGTCCAAGGGAGATCTGACAGATTTCCAAGTAATGCATTCAAGAGACAGCAAGAGAGATGAAGCTATATTAGAGTCTCTTCTAGACTATTAATTGGGTGCCTCCGTATCATCTCTGACAGTGTGATAGTCATGGGGAATCAGAAAGGATCACTGAATCATCCCAAAGTGTGAGACCTTCAACAAAGCACCATTGCATGCAGGCTCCACTGGAAGGAGGCCATTCTTATGTATGCTCCATAAGATGGCCCCAGCTACATTCAGATTGGGTAAGTATACTGGCCACCAAGAAAAGTCTGGAGACAGGAGTCCCAGTTGGAATGAGAAAGACAGAAAAGAATACTTCTCTGGGCTTCAATCTCCCCAACTGCAGAAGGAGTTGGACTAAATGATATATCCAATGTCTTTACCTGCTATGACATTTTATGACTCTCATCAAAAACTTTCAATATGGAAATGAAGCAGAATAAAGAAAAGGAGACCAGAAAGCAATGTAGAAGGAGTAACTGCTAAGATGTATTCAGTAACCCTGTAGTATTTGAAAGAAATTCTAAAATAGTTCTCTTTCTCTTTTGTTCAAACTCATCCCTTTCCCAAAAGTCTCTTGAATAGACCAATTTCTTTGGCAATCCTCAGAACAAGGGCAGTGCACCCTCAAGGTCATTGCCAAAGGAAATAGACTCCCTAGAGGAATTGCAGGCTGAGCCAGTTTTGACCCAAACCAGAGGAGCTTAGCCAGATCTGGACTGCCTCTGCTGAAGAAGCAAGTCATAGGATCATAGATCCCTGGAAGGAGACTCAGAGAAGATCTAACCCCAGTCCCCTCATTTTATAGGTGAGGACACTGAGGTCTAGAGAGGATAAAGGAATGGCCTAAGGTTACATGGGTAGTAAGTAGCAGAGGTGAGATTCAAACCCCTGTTCTCTGACTATATTCAGCTCACTTTTCCCTGAACCATGCTGCTTTCCAAAGCCAAAGACTACAGAATCTGGTACAGTTAGAGAAATATCACCAACTGTCAGGGTTCACATTGGACAGCAGGGATGGTGATGGATGGATGCACTAACTCAGCTTGAGTCAAATGGAGTTAGACCATCTTATAACAGTGATGGAGGAGCTGGAATTGCTTCCAGTCCCAAACCTCATTGGATCAGACTGGCATAATTTAATATGAACCAGTGAATTTAGTTTAATGGGGCAGTCTAGGGACTCTCCCCAACAGAAGTTGTATCTTTAAGCATGCAGCTTCATCTAAATCTCTGTATTAAAACAGAACAGGAATGCAAAGGGAAAGAACAACCACAAAGCTGCAAGGTTATAAAGAACAAACATGGTCCCAAAGAAGAAATATGAGAAAATATCTCTCACTCACCTCAGTGGCAAAGGTGGAGGGGAGTGGTCTATGAGTATGGAACACTGCATGTATTTTTTAGATTTTTTTTTAAGACATTGATTAGTTTGGCTGATTTTTTTTCCTCTTCCTTTTTTATTTTTTAGAAAAGCATTTGTCATAATAAGGGAAAGATTTCTGGGATGGGAAAAAGAGGGATATGGGGGGAAATTAGGTGATATAAAAATAAAAGTTATTAAAATATTTTATTTAAAGCATAAAATAGAGAAATCTTCAAAATTCTATAATAAATTTTTTGTTCCCTAAGAAAGAAACTAAAACTTGAAAATAGGCTAACCGAATTCTTTGAGCTATCTCAAAGCTGCATTTTTGTCAATAACAGGAAGTGTTATCAATTTCCATTTGAAATGGAGAGGAATGACTTAAATGCATATGTTGTTATCTCATTGCAAAGGAGACAGACATATATTGACCTGTGTTTAATAACTTGAAACTACTTCACACTAAACCCTTTTGACATTGGTCAAATTCACTCTCAGGAAAGCCATACTCAAATTTCTTTATGTGTCTCTGCTTCTCTAGGCAGAATGACAGCAGTTAGTATATATATGATTTATTAAATGGTGTCCTCCTGGGTTATGCAAGGAAAATTATTGAATTGTTCCATACTCGTGGACCTGAGATCACAATCTAGAAGGACATTGACAGGAAAAATCCTACCACCACCACCCCCCCCCACACACAGATATTCATGGCTGTAGTATTATCTTTGGTGGTTTAAAAAATAGAAAAAAGCAGCTCCAAATTTTGGAAACATGTTTCCAAACAGTAGAATAAAATGCAAATGTATTAGGATACCATTATGCCATTAGGGACGATGACTATGAAGAATTCAGAAAAATGCAGGAAGATCTCTATTCATTGTTATGATGTGAATAAGCAGAGGCAGAAGGATTATACATTCAATGACAACAATAATGTAAATAAAGTAAACAGAGGAAGGAAACAAAATTCTAGCTAATTGCAATGTTCAATGGTAATGCCACACTGCCACAGTTAAGGACACATCTTTCTATTAACAACTGATTATATAATTGGTTGGAATTTTTATTTTTGGAACACAGAAAAAAATACACACACACACACATATATTGATTTTTGGAGGGGGGAAGGCAGGGCAATTGGGGTTAAGCGACTTGTTCAAGTTCACACAGCTAGTAAGTGGTCAGATTTGAACTCAGGTCCTGCTTACTTCAAGGCCAGTGCTCTATTCACTGCACCACCTAGCTGCCCCCAGAATATAATTTCTAAAGAGACTTCTCTGGTTGTTGAAAAATATCTATTGTATCAAAACAAAATGTGAAATTTAGAAATTTTAGGGGGTGGCTAGGTGGAGCAGTGAGTAAAGCACTGGCCAGGAGCCAGGAGGACCCGAGTTCAGTTCCAGCCTCAGACACTTCACACCCACACAAAAACACTAGCCATGTAACCTTGGGCAAGTTACTTAACCCCAATTGCCCTCCAAAAGCAAAAAAAAAAAAGCCCAAAAAAACACCAAAAAAAGAAATTTAGAAATTTTAAATAAATGGTTCCTTTCCAATCTTAGTGAGTTAATGCAACTCTTTAGGTTTGCATTATCCTTAAGCATACTGCACAGACTAAAGTTATCAAAAATATTTTATTTAAAACATAAAATAGAGAAATTTTCAAAATTCACTAGGAATTTCATGCTCCTGGTATATATCAATGAACTTAAAACCAACATTGACCTTATTTCCTCTTGTCTCTTCTCAAAATAAGTAAACAATTTAAGAAATTCATTCAAATGTTACTTTAGTTTTCTACTTGGATGGTTGACCACCTATGTAATGGGAAATATATGAGGATACTACAGAATGAGAAGCTACTAGAGAAAACTGAAGCTGGACCCCAGCAGTTTCTGTTTGATGTTAGAGAGGAAGGTCTATTTTATTTATAACAATTCCAGAATTACATGTGTCTTTGAAAAAAAAAAGAATTTTTTTTCATGTGAACTTGTTCCAATATATTTCCTGTAATAGAAACATTGGTTCTGGTCCATTGACACTGAGGAATGAAATTTAGTAAGTAAGCTGACTATAGTCATAATGATTGATGGTTTTTCTCCAAAAAAGCTTCAGAAAAAAAGCCCTCTTTTAATAATGTGGTAGAAGAAGTCTGACTAAAGAAGATAGGCAACATGATAAGGAGATTCTAAAGATGTGTAAAGACTGATAACTTGAGACAAAAAAAAATCACAATCTTAAAAAAGTGTCATGTCCTGAAGATGAGACTTTTCTTTTCTCTTTTCATTTTTAACTGCAGTAACTAACTCCTCTTCAGCAATCTTCTTTTAGATGTCAACTGGTGAGTAGAAGATACCAGATACTTGCTACAATAATTTCAATAGAAAGGGTATCTTGTTTGCTGTCTTACTCTCTATTAACCCTTATTTTCCTACATTCCCCTCTGCTTTGTGAATAGCCCCTGCCTAACAGCTAAGTTTGATGGTTCACTAACATGGCATATTGTGGGGGTTTGCCCTAGATACTGATATGGGGGGCTTAGGGCTTTTGCTTCCCTTGAAGTACACTTCCTTGCCCTCTCCTCATGAATTATTGGCTACTGGACTGGCCATTAGCTCTCCAGACCCCAGGCTAATACCTCCAGGTCTATAAGTCCTCTCATAGTCCCACCTATCCACTGTGGATGACTGCCTAGTTGTGGCCCCTGGTCTGGGGACTTTGGCCAATAGGATGCCAAGAATGAACAAAGTATCAGCAAAAGGAATTAGGAATGAGAAGAAAGGGAAAGATAGTTTAAAGCGTTTCAAACATCTCCTCTCCTATCAATTCTCACACCCCATCAAATAATAAATTCACACCCAACACTTCCTAATCCCCATTCTCCTCTGTACTCCTTTTCCAATGTGCCTCCTGGAGACCTCCTCTATTGTCAATAAACTTCCCCTTACCCTAGATCTCTTCCTCTAATATTCTTTTAATCTTCTAGTGCTTTGCTGAAAGCCAATTCTCCTGAAATCACATTTCGTATCCTGCACTCAAGACTGGCTGCTTCTTCTCTCATCATCTCTGACATAAAGGGACAGAAGGAAGAGTTGGCATAGTCCTTGTACCACCCTCTCCTCACTACTTTCATACCCTTCCTGTGCCCCATCATTCCTCCTTTTAATTTTACCCTCTCTTGTCCTGATCCTTGATCATATCACCAATGGTCTTCATTCACGGTCTTCTATCCCAATGGTTTCTAAAGGGCAGGTTGTCCTCAAGGAAGGATGTAAAGAAAGTAGTAAAGAAAGGCAAAAAATGACTTCTGCCCTCAAGTAGTTATATTCTAAAATGGAAGATAGCATGTGAATAAATAAATTAATAAATAAAAGAGCTATACAAGTAGATGAAAGGTAATTTTCCAGAGGAAGACAACATGAGAGGGTCTGGGAGAGGCCATCTGAAGGAAGTAAGGCTTCAGCTGAGGAAGCCAAATATTCTAAGAACCAGATATAAGGAGAGTTAGCATTACAGGCATGGGGAACAGCCATTGCAAAGTCACAGAGCCAGGAGATAAGTGTTAAATGCTGAAATTCCAATACTAGAATTCCTAGTTATGGATCTATCTCAGGTAACATTTTTGTTCTTGTATTTCAGTCATTTCTCAGTCATATCTGACTTTTTATGACCCCACTTGGGGTTTTCTTGACAAAAATACTGGAGTAGTTTGCCATTTCCTTCTCCAGCTCATTTTACAGATGAAGAAATTGAGGCAAACAGGGTTAAGTGACTTGCCCAGGGTCACACAGCTAGTAAGTGTCTGAGGCCAAATCTAAACTCAAGAAGATGAGTCTTCCTGACTGCAAGCCCAGCACTGTATCTATTGTGCCACCAAGCTGATGTTAATTTTATGCATTTTGCTACCTGGGTACCAGGAAAATCAAAGACTGACTCCTGAAATTTTCCATGTAATTTGATAAACTTTTAGGACTTCTTTGAAAGGCCTATGTACCATCTGCCCCATGAAGCTTTTCTTGACCTTTGAAAGTGTTCATCCCCCTATTAGCAAAAAGGATCTCTCTCTCTCTTCTCTCTCTTTTTCTTCTCTCTCATTATCCTTTTGCTTTCTACTTATTTATATACATGTCATATTCCCCTGTTAAACTGTAAACCTGACAAGCATGGGTTTTTTTGTTTTTTTTTTCTTTTTGTTTTTCATCTTTCATCTTTGTGTAGTGCTTACATACAAATGGTAATTCTGTTGGGTAAATTGAATTCTTGTTGTTTGCCCTTGATTCCTCACAGTAGTCTGTTTCCTCTATGGCACATTTAAAAACAATGCTTTTTAATTACACTTGCAACTAAAGAAGTCTTCACTTTCTTTTTAAAAAGCTGTCAATGCCTTTGGTTTTCATATCACTTACATCTCTACTCCTTCCAAAGAGTCATTTCATAAATAAAGGAATTGCTTTTTATTTTCTTCTACAAATAGACATATCAAAGAGATGTTGGGAAGAAGGAATGATTTTCATAAAGACATGACCTACATTATGTGGCTTTTTGAATTCCTTCAGGAGGTCTGATAATTCAAACATTGCACATCCAAGGCTATACTGACTTTCCAAAGCAAAAGATTTTGTATTGAGTCAAAAGGAAGCAGAGATACACCAGGGGAAGTTAGCACACAATAGGTTCTTAATAAATGTTTGCTTGACTGATTTTAAGAGGCAACTAGGTGGCATAGTGGACACAGTGCTGGACTAGAAGACCTGAATTCAAATTCTGCTTCAGACATTTACTAGCTATGTGACCCTGGGCAAGTCACTTGACCTCTGATCTGACCTAGTTTCTTTATCTCAAAATAAGAATAATCATAGTACCTACCTCCCAGGGTTGATGAAAGGATCAAATAAGATAATATTTTAAAAGTGATTTGCAAGCCTTAAAGAGCTAACAATTGTTTTTGTTGTTATTTACAAACAGACCCTAGGGTTTTCTCTGTCACTGGTTCTTCATTGCATTTTAGGATTTTTTTTCTTTTTCTGCTTTTTGGAGGGCAATTGGGGTTAAGTGACTTACCCAAGGTCACACGGCTAGTTTTTTGTGTGTGTGTTAAGTGTCTGAGGCCAAATTTGAACCCAGGTCCTCCTCACTCCAGGGCCGGTGCTCTATTCACTGTGCCACCTAGCTGCCCCTTTCATTGCATTTTAGAATTGCATAGCCTAATTCTCTCCCAACCACACAGACAGTAGGCATTTACACAGGTTCTTTGGAGGATTCAGAGTATTGAACTTAGTTAACCCAAACAAGGGCAGTTAGGTGGCAGAGTGGAAAATGCCTGCAGTCAGAAAGACTCATCTTTGTGAGTTCAAATCTGGCCTCAGACACTTACAAACTATTTGACATCGAACAAGTCACTTAACCCTATTTGCCTCAGTTTCCTCATCTATAAATGATCTGAAGAAAGAAATGGAAACCCACTCCAGTATCTTTGCCAATAAAACCCCAAATGGGGTCATGAGAAATCAGACATGACTCAAACAGCTGAACAACAACCTTCCTACAGCCCAGGAGGTTAGGTCAGCAGTGTGGTGTGACAGAAACAGCCTTGAACTATCCTAGCTCCATCACTAACTAGCTTGTGACTAGCTCCTCTGAACTTCAGCTTCTTCATCATCAAAATGAGGAGGTTGGATTTAATAATCCGTTCACAGCCTCTTAAGAATTGACTCCACCCAACAGCTTCTATGAGCAAAACCTGGGCAGAGAAGAGGATTGGTCTCACTAATCTCTTTGATACAATGGAAAAAGCTCTGAATTTGGAGCTAGAAGGTGAGGTACTGAATCTTGACTATGTCACTCTCTACCTGTGTGACTTTGGACTCAGTTTCCTTTTCTGTAAAATAAGAGTATTCCATCCATTTCTAAGGTGCTATATTATTCTAATGTTACTGACTAAGATTAGGAGGAAGGCAAATAGTAGGATTACCCTTTTAAAATAAGGCACACTATCTCTCTAGTTCGAAGAAAAGCTGGGTTTGAATTGATTGTTTTTTAGGTTTCAGTAGGTCAGGGCCAAAAAAGTCTTGACTATTTAACCATCAAACTCTCTAGCTAAGCCCAGTCTTACCTTTTTAGCTGTTTATGTTTATCTGGTTCATACAGATGAGTTTAAGATCAAAGACAACAGATAGCCCTCACATTCAGTCTGTCATCATCATTCATATTAATCATTATGATAATTATACTCATATTTAACAGCAGCTGTCCCCAAAGTCTTAATACCATTTTAAGCTTCACTGGCTTTAGTAGCTTAAAACAGCACCAAGACTTTTGGAACATTCTGTATTTGTTGCATCAAATAATGAAATTTACGAAGTGCTGTACAAACACACAGCATGACCCAGGCACAATCCAGAAATAATGAAGTACTTCTAGATATTTAGCTCAGCTCTTTTCTACCTTTCTCAATTCTCTGCTAAAAAGATTGAAATAATACAATGCCTCTGGGCTTGAAAGATGGTAATTATGACTCGGTCTCTACATTATTAAAGAACATGATTTCAAATGCATGGGCAATTTGCTCACCCAGTTCCTGTCACCCCAATGCAGTCATATAAATATACAAGCACAGGCTTATAGTAAGTGCAAAGTCAAATGTTTCAAACTGCTGCTGGAAAAGCTAAATGAGAAGGTATGATCAGGTACCAGGTACCACCTGAGAAATTTACATTATTACTTCTGACCTGGAGAAAATAAAATCAACATGGAATACAGCAGCAGAAAGATAAATAGAACCACTTCGATCAGCTTCTTGTATATATTTACTCCAAAGGTAAGTGAAACAAATGGAATTTATTGTGAATTGTGTCTTTGATGAAGTTGACCAGAGCCCTGTCATATTCTGAATGAAAAATTAGTGGAGCTGTAATGAGTTTAGATGTAGTATTAGCAGGCAAGATGTTCCTTAGCTCAAATATTTTACTACACATGCAAAATTTCAGCCAAATCAGGCAGAAAATACTCATTAATAAGAACAACGCTGAGAAGGCCCAATGGAGAGTTCAGTGATTTCTTACAGAGTTACATTTCAAAATATGGCAGCAGCTATGTTTTAAGAAACCCTAAGGAAGGAGCAACTCAAGTCAGGCTTTCCATTCAAATTTAAAAGCCAGGCTTTGGGAGTGGGTAGGGGTTGTGGGGGGAGAGAGCAGGAAGCAACAACAGTGATCCCTTATTAATTTAATAAGGGAACAGGAAACAAGAACTTGGCAGCCGGAGCAGAGACAACACGCAAATATTCAGGAAATGGAAAATATTAAAACCTTGTGCTGAAGAAAGATCCTTCCCCACATTTGGCCCAGTTTCAATTTCATACTTCTCCATGGAAAGAACATAGGAGAGGGTCGGCTGGCTATAACTGTCAGAGAGATGATCATTTACCCTGGAGGATGTTTAATGGTTCATATATCTATTCATCCATCCATGAAATTTGTACTGAGTATCTACTACATGCAAGGTACTGTGCTAGGCATAATAATAACAACATATTTTATATAGTGCTATGTATCTAGTGCTTACTATGTGCCAGGCAATGTGCTAAGAGCTTCAAAATTATTATTAATTTTTATAATTAATCATCAATTTATTTTTATAATTATTTATTTAATTTATAATAATTATTAAAATCATTCGATCTTCACAACAACCATGGGAGGCAGGTGCTATTACTATCTTCATTTTACAGATGAGGAAACTGAGGCAAAAAAGGTTAAGTGACTAGCTTACAGTCATACAAGTAGTAAGTATCTAAGGCTGCATTTGAATTCAGGTCTTCCTGACTTCAGACCCAGCACTGTCTAACCAAGCTGTACTATGGGGAAAACAAAGAATAAGCAATTTTGCTTTGTGATTTCTAGAATGAAAGGAACTTCCATCATAGACAATAAAAGTCCACTGGAATTTTTTGAGTAGAGAAAGGACATGGCAAGCCTTGTTCTTTAGGAAAATCACTTTGGCAGATATGTGGAGGAAAGATTGGTGAGAGGAGAGACTTTTGAAAGGAAACCAATTAGAATACTATTCCAGCATTTCAAGTGAGAGGTGATGACAGCCTGAATAAGGGTAGGGGCCATGGGAATAAAGAGATAGAGACAGATAAATCTAAGAGATGTTCATAGACATGCACAGGACATTTCATTTGGCTATGCACTTGGGAAATTAAAAAAAAATAAGGGAGACATATTGATTATTCATGATCATAAGGACATGATTTTAATCATCAAACTCAAGAAACTGAAGCTTAATTTTTTTAAATTATAACTAAATATTAAAAATACAAATTTAAAATGAGACACAAAATACCAATTATTTTTATAGACATTAGCACATATCGTAGGCATGCCTGTAGTAACATCGTGGCCATAGCATCAACAAGACTTAAGAACTTATTGCATCTGGGGAATAAGGGAAAGTAAGGAGTTGGGAGTGACTCCAACATTGCAAATCTTTGAAACTGGAAGGATGGTGGTTCCTCAGATAGAAAAAGGGAAATTCAGAATAGGGGTGGAGTTTAGGGGAGGGATAATAAATTCTATTTTGGATCCATTGAGTTTTGAAATTACCACAAGATATCTAAGTAGAGATGTCCAACAGACAGGTGAAAATGGGGCTCAGGGTTACTATTTTCATATGGTACTTCCAGTATTTCTAGTACTATATCTTTTCAAGCAGGGACTGGGTTAAATCTGACATATTCAATTTCCTGCAGTAGTCTTAAAAATCCTTTAGTCACATTATCATTTTGGGAGGAGTGAGGAAGCTTGATTTCTTTGTATCTTCAAACAAGACAATTTCTTCCTTCCTCAGACTTTTTTTTCTGCCCAGTCTCCATCCCAGGCAGTATAGAAACTTCTACTTACCATGCCTATTAAAGCAGCCCTTTACTGCCATCACTGCAGAAGACTTGTATGTTTTTTCTCTGCTGTGTCCTTCCTGGACTCGAAGTCACGCCTGGTCATCAGCCTATAGAGGCTCATTGGCTGTCCATTGGCCTCTGAAAATCAAGCAGAAGTGCTAAGAAAATTGAGCATGCATCTACCTCCCCTCTGAATAACAGCAGTCATGTGTTAGCTGCAAGCAATTTAGTATAGTCACCTAAATTATTGATGTGGGAATGAGAAAAGGGGGTTGGAGCTTTATGATCTCATGATTTTCAGAAATTATTTGCAAAGCTGTGCTAAACATCTCTTCCCAGCCTACAGACCAGAAACTAGAGTTGAAGTTAGAGGATCTGGGTTTAAATCCTGACTCTGATGTTTACTACCTGAGTGACCCTAAGAAAGTCCCGAAATGTCTCTGACCCCATTTCTTCATATGCAAAACAAACCAAAACAAAACATAGGAGGGTTGGACTAGGTGGCCTTTGCAATCCGTTCCATCTCTAAATTTATTTATTTATTTATTGCTTTTTGGAGAGGGGAAGGCAGGGCAATTGAGGTTAAGTGACTTGCCCACGGTCACATGGCTAGTAAGTGTTAAGTGTCTGAGGTTGGATTTGAACTCAGGACCTTCTGACTCCAGGGCTGGTGCTCTATTCACTGTGCCACCTAGCCACCTCCATCTATAAATTTATCATCTTATGATTCTCTCTTTGGTAGCTCTTTGCCTTCAGAAAATGAGACAGGAAACTGAGACAAAGAGATTGCATGATTTGTATCTGGTCCCACAGATTGTGTCAGAGTTAGTTCTCTTGATCCTAAGTCTACATAAGTCCAAACGTGATTATTTGCTTTACAGAATTTATTTTTCACTGCAGTATTCATTTAAGCAAGAACTTCCCCTAGCTCATTCTTCTAAAATAAAAAAAGTCAAATTGAAAAGCTTGCATTTATACATCAAGGAATGTGCTTATATGAAGCAAGGCATACCTGTATAATATATATTATATAATTAAGAGTTAGTATTGTTTTCTACTTCCCAACAGGTCCTTCCTCTAACTCCATTTCATATTAAATATAACCCAGTGTCATCTTTTTAAAAATATATTTTTATTTATTTCATTATTTCAAAATTACATATAAAAATTTTTATGCTCATTTTTTAAAAATTTCACTTCCAAAATTCTCTCCCTCACTCTGGTCCTTACCCCCCTTCCTTGAGAAGGCAAGCAACTTGATATCAATTATTTATGTACATAAACAATGCAAAATATATCTTCACAGTAGCAATGTTGCTAAAGAAAACACAATAAATAAAATAAGAAAGATAAAGTAAAAAAGTATACTTCAATATGCATTCAGAGTTCATTAGTTATCTCTCTGGAGATGGATAGCATTTGTCATCATAGGTCCGTTGTAACTTTGTAAGTCTTTCACACTGATCATCCTTACAATATTTCTGTTACTGTGTACAATGTTCTCCTGATTCTGCTATTGCCCCAATTGGTGGCCACCCTGTTGTTTTCCAATTCTTTGCCATCATAAAAAGAGCTGCTATAAATATTTTTATTCGTATAGATCCTTGTTCCCCTCCCCCACACACACCCTTTTTAAATCTCTTTGGGATACAGACCTAGTAGTAGTATTCCTGGTGGCATTCAAAGGGCATGTACAGTTTTATAGCATTTTGTCCTAGTTCCAAATTGTTCTCCAGAATAGTTGAACCAGTCCATAACTCCACCAACAATACATTAGTGTCCTAATTTTTCCACTTCCCCTTGACATTTGTCATTTTCCTTGTCTAGAATATTAGCCAATCAGATAGGTGTGAAGTGGTATCTGAGAGCTATTTGCATTTGCATTTCTCTAATTAGTAGTGATTTATAGCATTTTTTTCATATGACTATAGATAGTTGTGATTTCTTCTTCTGAAAACTGCTTGTTCATGTTCTTTGACAATTTATCAACTGAAGAATGGCTCTTATTTTTATAAATTTGGCTCAGGTCCCCATATAAAGTATTTGAGAAATGAAGCCTTTATCAGAGAAACTTGCTGTAATTTTTCCCCTTAGTTTCCTGTTTTCTTTCTAATTTTGATATTCTTAACAGAAAGTGGGAGGCAATTCAGTGCAGTAGAATTAATTCTAGGCTTGAAATCCATGTTAGACTTACCTTTATGGAACATAGAGTAATTTGGACACTTTATGATGGACTAACAGACCATGGAGAGAATGCAGTTGCTCACATTCCACACTCAGCTCAATTTTATTGATCCCTTCATCTCTGAACACTTGTTTGCCCCCTCCCCCCAATCTCATGCAAGTACCCTTGGTTACTTGATACTTTCTTCTCTCTAATGACCCAGCTCCTGCCATTATTTAAACTGAATAATCCACTATTAACTTATTTTTATAATATTTTGCTTTTCCCCAATTACATGTTGAAACAAATTTTAAACATTTTTTAAAAAGTAGTAAATAGTTCCAACTTCTATCCCTCCTCCCATCCTTTCCCCCTCTCTGAGAGGGTAAGCAATTTTATATAGTTTACATATGTGCGATCACATAAAACATTTCCATATTAGTCATTTTGTACAATATGACATACATTTTTTTTAAAAGAAAGAAAGTGAAAGATAGCATGTGTCAGTCTGCATTCAGACAGCATCAATTCTTTCTCAGGAGGCAGTTAACATGCCTCATATGAGTTCTTTGGAATTGTCTTAGATCATTGCATTGCTGAGAATAGCTAATTCATTCACAATCCTTCATCATCCATTATTTCTTTGTACAATGTTCTCCTGGTTCTGTTCACTTCACTTTGTATCCGTTCATGTAAGTCTTTCCAGGTTTTTCTAAAATCATTCCACTTGTCATTTCTTATAACACAATAATATTCCATCACAATCATATACCACAGCTTATTTAGTCATTCCCCAATTGATGGGCATCCTCTCAATCTCCAATTCTTAGTCATCACAAAAAGAGCTGCTATAAACATTTTTTACAAATAGGTCTCCCCCCCCCCCTTTTTTTTTTGATGTTTTGGGGCTATAAACCTAGCAGGGGTCACTATTAACTTATACACATGTCTTTTTTTTATTTTTTGCTTTTTGGAGGGCAATTGGGGTTAAGTGACTTGCCCCAGGTTACACAGCTAGTAAGTGTGTAAAGTGTCTGAAGCTGGATTTGAACTCAGGTCCTCCTGAATCCAAGGCTGGTGCTCTAGTCACTGCGCCACCTACCCGCCCCTACACATCTTTAAACATGGAAATTAGAATCAAAGGATCATAGATTTAGAACACAGAGGAAGAAACTTAGTCCCAAAGAACTAAAGTGACTTGACCAAGATCACACATACAGGGTGTCCCAAAAGTTGGGACAAGGATCACAACTGGGATTCAAACTTTAATCTTCTGACTCCAAATCTGACTACTTTTTTCCAGTGGACCATAGCTTCTCCAATCCTCCATGTTGGAAGGACTTTCTTCCTTCCTCCTTATTACACATATGTAATAATAATAGCTAGAATTTAGATAGCATTTTATAAATATTGTCTCATTTTATCTTCACACTCCCTCTACAGCAGAGATTTTTAACCTTTTTTTCCCTGAAGGATCACTTTAGCAGTTAGCATCTATTATGTTCTAAGCACTAATAAGTGTTAGTATTGTGGTGAAGCCTATGTGTGCCTTCTTAGAATATTTATTTTTTAAATCATAATTGGAAGAAATATTACATTTTTACTTAGAGGCTAATAAAAATAAAGACGATTTTTGTTCCCATCCAAAATCACAAACCTCCTGAAATGTACCCATGGAAACTTTATTTTTTGTGGGGGGGTGGGGAGGGAAAGGAGGGTGGGAGCCCTCTGGTTAAGAACCAGGACAACAGGTTAAGAACCTGTACTCCATATGATCCTTAAGAATAACCTTCTTTGGGGCACCTAGGTGGCACAGTGAATAAAGAGTACTGACCCTGAAGTCAGGAGGACCTGAGTTCAAATCCTGTCTCAGACACTTGACACACTTACTAGCTGTGTGATCTTGGGTAAGTCGCTTAACCCCAGTTCCCTTGCCTTACCCCCCCTCAAAAAAAAAAAGAACCTTCCTTGAGAACAGGTAGCTAGGGGCAGCTAGGTAGCACAGTGGACAGCACATTGATCCTGGAGTCAAGAGGACTTGAGATCCCATTACCTCCCCAAAGAAAAAAAATACAGCTCAGTTAAGTGATTTGTCCAAGTCACAAAGTGGTAGAGATAGAAACTGAATCCTAGGTCATGTGACTCTAAATACAGCCATCTGCATTACACAAGTCTCTAATGGATTAACCCAAAAGAGAACTATTGTGTTTGCCTAAACACTTCAGATAACTTTTGTGGTACCCACAGCCTTCAGAAACTTCTCTTCCTCTTTTTCTTTCTCTTGATCACATCTTAACTGACAGTATTTGGAACATTTATAACTTTTGTCTGAGGTACTCATGTTCCATGTTGTACTGTTGTTATTTGCATACATATCTTATTCATCCTGCTAGAATGGAAACTCCTTGAAGTCAGAGGCCATTTCACTTATTATCACTCTATCTCCCTCAGAGCATGGTACAGAGATTTGCATATAGCCAGGATTCAATAGATGTGTATTGATTTGAACTGGATAATTATCAGCACCTCCTACCTGAGAACAGCATTTTGTAGGTTAAAAAAATCCTGATTCTCTCAATTGATGCAAATTAATTAACTGATGTTTTCATTATTTTAGTTACTCACATGAACTAATACATTTATTAGTCACTTGCTTGAAAAATTAATGGAGGAAAATGAATTTATTAAGTATTATTTCTTTTGATCTCTATTTCTTCATCAATGCTTGGACAATTTCTCTAAAGATTCATTTTCCATTTTTTCTCTTTAAGGCAATATGTTTTATCCCAAAGTGTATACTTTTTTTTTTTGGTTTGGTTGGTTTTAACATTAATAATAAAGCATTTTTTTAAAGGGTGGAGAACTGGATCAAATGTATACCAGTGAAATTTTCCACCTGTAATGGTAATGGGAATTTGAAGATCTTCCCTTCTCCTTAACAAGCCTAAGGGAATGTGAAGATCTTCCCTGATTTGAAGATTTTCCCTGCCCCCAATAGGCCAGATGTAATCATGTGGAGCCTATTATGGGAGGAATTTGCTAAAGGGTGGAGCAGAGCCCACTGGAAGCTGAGAGTCAGAGCAGCTAGATAGTGGGAGAGAGAGGACATACCCAGGGAGACACTAGGTTGGTGAGTGTTTGCCCCTTGCTGTGGCAGTTAGGCTTGTAAATGTTTGTGGGAAGGTTAAAGGTGTGGCTTCATGCTGTTCTATAGTATGTTAACTTCTTTGTTACTATGATGGATTTGATATTCTGGTGTTGGGATTTGGCTTTTTGGTGTCCGAATAAATGTTTTGTTTATGTCTTTTATATGGAGAGTCTGTTATATGTAAGAACTATGCCGGCATATTTACAGTCACTGTCAGTGCTGTGAATATTGCATTGGAACTACACCACCAGAATGAGAAGAGTAGCAATTGGGAAAGAAAACTTTGCCATTGACTCTTCCCATTGTTCCACAATGAATCAATGGAGATATTAATATTGAACACTGACCTACTACTAAGTCCTCTCATAATGCAAATGATCTCTTAATACTCAAGTTGATGAAGCTAAGTCAAGAAGCTTTTCATGGTGTAAATTGTGCAGAACTCTTCAGGGCCAATCTTGTATTTCTTTTAAACCTGAATTGCTGTAAAGAACTTATTGCCTAGTCCTCTTCTGATCTGACCTTACACCACCTCAGGTGGAATCAGAGAAAATAGAACTGAAGATAATACTTCCTCTTTTCCAATAGAATGTCACAAGCTATGAAAGTCAGCATCACTCTACCTTTTCTTTTGAAGATAAGGAGGTGGGTTGTATTCTGCAATCTAGAAGTATTACCCCATGAGAAAATATACCTATAATAGCATTATGTCCCCAATAAATAATAGATAGGAATTAATGAGAAAGATTTGTGACTCTTGAGGCACTCCCTCTCATATGTGGCTCTCTAGGGAAGCTATGTTGCTTTAGAGTCTTGAGAATGGCTCAGGAGAAATAAGAATTAAGTCAGCAATTTAGTCCATGGACAGACTTGATAATAGCTCTGTCTTTTTTGTTGTTACTCTTTGCTACCCTCAGCTCTGGGAACAGACATATAAGAATGTTTCATAGACCTTAGTTCAAGGCCATGAGAGCAGGACTTTACCTCTATGTGCTGATCAATAAATCTGTAGTCTTCTATAAAGTTAGCCTGACTCTTTCCATGCCCTTCTATTCCTGTTCCCCCTTCTTCATCCCATAAATAAACTGTCATGCTCAAAGATTTCAAAGAATAAATTTAGGAATAGAGGCAGTAGATAAACTATGTTTCTCCAGCAATCATTGTCCTAAAATCTCTGGGAAATGAGGAAATCAGTGAAGTGTAACTAATATAGCTCAAAGGTGGAACTCACTGCATCTATCTACAAAGGAAAAACTAGGAAGCAAACTGATTAGTGAATACATGGTGTGGATGCATAAGACTCTATCTATAGACCTGAAGTAAAATACACTCCCCATAGAAGAACTGAAAGAATTATAGTCTCTGGTCTTAGGGCCCCAGTTGGCTATAAAAAACAATTAATTTCACTAGGATATACAATTTAAGTTGTGTGTGAGGGTATCTTTTTTTCCTCTGGCATGACACAAACTTGTCACATAACCATCCATTTAGGGAGCATTTGCTACTAAATGTTAGTGGATGGACAAGGAAGATTGATCATCTCTCTAACTTCTAAAAATAAACCCCTCCCACATCAACCTCAGGATCTTAATTAACTGGTCTTATGATCACTGAACTTGTCCTTGTTGCCAAGGAGCTAGGTGTCAAAGTGGATAGATGCTGGGCCTGGAGTCAGGAAAACCTGATTTCAAATCCTCAGACACTTAGTAGCTGTGTGATCCTAGGCAAGTCATTTAACTTCTGTCTGCCTCAGTTTCCTCAACTCTATAATAGCTCCTACCTCACAGAGTTGTTGTAAGGCTCAAGTGAAATAATATGTATACAACACTGAGCATAGTGTCTGGCACAGGGCAGATGCTTAATAAATGTTGTTTCCTTTACCCTCCCTTCTCTTTCTTTACCATCTTATGGGTTTCAGCTCTTCGGGGACATGTGCTAGGCTTTCAACTTTTATTTGTTCAGTTCCAGTGCCCCAAAAGCATCTTTCTTACAAGGGAAAGTCGACATCTCTTTAGTCTATAACTAAAGCTAGATATCGCCACATCACTCCTTCACCTACCACACACTATGCTTCTAACAGCCAGGCTGCAGTAGTCAACCTGACCCACCTGCTCATAACAAAAAGCAGCCTCCCCTCCTTTTTCCATTGCCATAGCTCCAAACTGCAGAAATTTCCTGAGGCCAACAGCCAGTCATCTAGTTACTCTCTGTGCTACAAAAGATCTCTGCAGAAAAGCAGAGACACAGAGGGAAAGGAGCAAACTATATGAGTTTAACCTTACACCTCGGCCTCTCTCCCCTCTTCCCAGAATCTTGGAGACTCAAATCCAAACAACAGAAATCAGTCTTGAATGCAATAGCACCAAGGTGGCAATACTTTTTATTGATGGACTAGAGAACTGAGGAACAGAGGGAATATGAAAATGCTCTTTAGCAGAGCAGGAGAAGGGAGCAATTTGTGATTTTGTGGCACTCCACTAAGCCTGAGGGAAGGAGCCCAGCATCCATCTGGGATGAGTTATGTTCCCTGAAAAATCACCTGGGACATAGGTACTTGAAGCTGGTGAACCATGAAATACCCAGTGTGTGAAGAATCTGAGAAGCTTTGAGATTCAGCCCCAGGGAAACTATTGTCAAAGAGGAGGGAGTCAGAAAGTGAGTAACAGGGGAGAGTAAGGAGAGGGGAGGAGATTTAAATTACCAAGGATCTCAGGAAGAGGAAAACTCAAAGACCTTGAGCATAAGCAGTTAAATCAATAGGGAAAATTTTTACAGAAGAAGGAAACATGGCCACCTGATCGAATAAACAAATTTACTTTAAATGTAAATGGATTAAACAATACAACAAAATGAAAAAGAGTGACAGATTAGATAAGAAAACAATACCTTGCATAAATGCACTAGTACCATTTGTGAATAAACATTGTAAAACAAAGGAAAATGACGTATTACTTGATGAGGCAGAGGGCCCTGTGGAATTTGAGGAGAAAATGGAACTGCAACATACTATTCTCAAATGGTTTAAAAGAGAAACTACAATTATCAGAGCAGAATTTATGGCTTGCTGTATTGCCAACACAATATTCATAGCACCAACCATGACTACATAGTTCTCAATCACAAAATATAACAAACTCTCCAAAAGAAGACAGAAGCAAAATATTTATTCAGACACTGGAAAGCCAAATCCCAACACCAGGAAACAAAATTCATCATAGTAACAAAGAGAGCCACACCATCCTCTGGCCTTCCCACAAACACTTACAAACTTAGCAGTCTCCTTGGGTGCATCCTCTCCTCCATCCAGCTCTAACAGCTCTGATCCCCATTTTCTTATGGGCTCTGTTCTACCCTTCAGCAAGCTCCCCCCACCACAGGCTACATGTGATTATAATCAGTTTATTAGGGAGCTGGGAAGATCTTTAAATTCCCTTAGGCCTATTAAGGGGCAAGGAAGATCTTCAAATTTCCATTACTATATAACTTGCACAACAGAATATTGACAGAATAGAAAAACTTGAATCTGCAATTGTTTACCAAAGAAACAAAAGAGAGGACAACTGATCAGGACTACAAATACATAGAAATAAAGGACAATCTAGAAGAAGAAAAGCAAAAAGCAATAACATTAAAAGAAAATATGCTTTCTCTTCAAGCAAAATGTACTGATTTTGAAGACAAGATGAATAGAAAACTTAAGAATTATAGGCTTTCTAGAAGAAAAAGCAGAAATAAAGAAGTTTTTTTTTTAACGAACATTATAGTGCAAGAAATAATATAAGAAAACTGCCCAGAACTTCTGAACACACAAAAAAGGAAATGCTTATGGAAAGAATCCATAGATCATTGCCAGAAAAAAAAGCCAAGGCTGCAAACTCTAAGACATATAGTGGTCTTTCATTTCAGAAATAGCAAATTCTGCAAGTGACCAGGAGAAAGACTTTCAAAAATAGAAGAAAGGAAATTTGAATAACATAAGATTTTTCTGTACCCACCAGAAAACACTGGAGGGAACCGAATAATGTATTCTGAAGAGCAATGGAGCTTAGGATGCAATCCAAAGTGACCTTCAATTCTTTAATGTAGAAGTTGAGAAATCTTGTGTTATCCTGACTGTGGCTCCATGATATTTGACTTGTTTCTTTCTGACTTTTGGCAATATTTTCTCCTTGACCTGAGATTTCTGGAATTTGGCTGTAATATTCCTGGAAGTTTCCATTTTGGAATTTCTTTTAGGAGGTTATCGGTGGATTCTTTCAATTTCTATTTTACCCTCTGGTTCTATAATATCAAGTCAGTTTTGTTTGATAATTTCTTGAAAGATGATGTCTAGGCTCTTTTTTGATCATGTCTTTCCTATAGCCCAATAATTCTTAAATTATCTCTCCTGGATTTATTTTCCAGATCAGTTGTTTTTCCAGTGAGATATTTTACATTTTCTTTTTTTTTATTCTTTTGATTTTGTTTCATTGCTTTTTGATGTCTCATTATCTTCCCCTTGCCCAATTCTAATTTTTAAGGAATTATTTTCTTCATTGAGTTTATATACCCCTTCTTACATTTGGCCAGTTCTGGTTTTTAAAGTGTTCTCTTTATTGGATTTTTGTGCCTCTTTTACCACTTGGTCTATTCTACTTTTTAAGGTATTATTTTCTTTGGTATTTTTTTGTGCCTCCTTTACTAAATGGTTGATTCTTTTTTCATGGTTTTCTTGCATCACTGTTATTTCTTTTCACAATTTTTCTTCTACCTCTCTTATTTGATTCTTCCTCTTTTTTTCTTTTGATTTATTTCTTCTTTCACAACTGTGACTAATATGGAAATATGTATAAACATATTATTAACGATATCAAACTGCCTACCATTTTCAGAAGAGGGAAGGTGCTGGAAGGAGAGAGAAAAATTTGGAATTCAAAATCTTGTAAAAATGAATGCTAAAAATTTTTTTGTCATATAACTCAAGAAAAAATAAAACACTATTTAAAAATAAAATAAAATTTCTATATCCTTTGAATGAGAAACTCAATTACTGAACTTATACACCAAAAGAAACCATTGATAAGAAGAAAGTCCCTGTATGACCCTAAATATTTATCATAGTACTGTCTCTGATGGCAAAGAAGCAGAAACAAAGTAGATGCCCACCAATTGGAGAATGGCTGAAGAAATTGTCATCCATTAATGTAATGGAATATTATTGGGCTATAAGAAATGATACATGTGATAAATATAAAGAAGCATGGAAAATTTATACAAACTGATGAAGAGTGAAGTAAGCAGAGCCCATAAAACAATATAAACAGTGACTATAAAAATAGTGGAAATGGAAAGAACTATAGCATACCAAAAATCCAAAGTAAATGTAACAAAATTATAAAGATCAAGCAAGAGTCAAAAGAAGAGCTATGAGAAGATACCCCCAACTTGCCCCTTGATGGAGGTGGGAGGTCAATAAGTGTTGCACATTGCATGTTTTCAGACATTTTTAATGCATTGATAAGCTGTGGTTACATTTTTTTCTTCCTAAGAAATAAAATTTAGGGGCAGCTAGGTAGCACAGTAAATAGAACACTGGAACTGAAGTCCTGAGGACCTGAGTTCAAATCCAGCTTCAGACACTTGACACACTTACTAGCTGTGTGACCTTGGGCAAGTCACTTAACCCCAATTGCCTTGTCTTCTCCCCCTCCAAAAAAAAGAAATAAAATTTAGTATATGGAATGACTCTCTGGGAGGGGAATACTTAGGATAATCAGATAATATAAGAAATAGAAAATATCAATAAAAACATTTAAAAACAAGTATATATCTGTTACTTAGAATTTTTTAAATGGTAAATCCTCTTGAAGGTTTTGATGTTACACATTCAAAAATGTATGCATACATTTGGGATGAGGAGGTGGGATGGGAAGAGCATGGAAAAGATCTGTGATTCCTTTAGTATGGGGAATTTCCTAATGAGTTAACTCCTTATAGATTGATACTTTGCTCTTCAATTTACAGTTTTAATGAGTTACCCAGAATTACTGAGAGGTAAAGTAACCTGACCAGAATCAAATAACTAAAATGGAGAATAGAATGGAATAAGCTTTATTAAGCACCTGCTATGTACCATGTTAAATGCTTTATAAATATTACCTCATTTGATTTTCACAGTAATCCTGTGAGGTAGGTGCTGTTATCCTCATTTTATGGTTGAAGAAACTGAAGCAAATAGAAGCTAAGTGATTTGACCAGGGTCAGCGTTAATAAGTATCTGAAGCTAGATTTGAACTTAGGTCTTCCTAACTTCAGGCCCAGCACTTTATTCACTTTACCACCTAGCTACCCTAATGTGCCAGAGGCAGGACTATAGTCTAGGACTTCCAAACTCAGAGGCTGGCTCCCTCTGTTTACTATACCAGATTTATATGAATAAGGTGAATCCTTTTTCCTTAATACACCCTCCTGAAGTTTTCCTCTTCTACAACTATCAGCCTAACCTTCAAAGGTAGAATTTCAAAGGAAAGCTGTAACTCCTAAAAGCCAAGGATCTGTAGCCTTCCCAGAACATGCATCAAGGCCATTTCCCCTGCAGGTCCTCAAAGGGATTTAGAGATTAAGAAAAGAATCATTAAGACCCTGTACTGGGAGTTCAGTAACTACTAATATTCTCCTGCTTACCTGTGCAATTTTACAGCCTGTCACTACAAAGTCCTAAAGTATAGAGAAGCTCTTTCCCTATTTCCAAAAATCACAGTAATATTCATGTCAGCCCAAGTGAAGCCACTCTGCAATATACTAGGTCCAGGGATTATAGATAACAGATTTCCAACTCTTTCAAAAATTTTTTTTTTATTTTTCAATGAAGAAAAAATCTATTTTCTCTTCCCTTCCATCCACCTCCACGTTAAAAGCAAGCAAGCAAACAAAATTCTGGTAAAAAATATGCATAGTTAAGCAAAATAAATTCCCAAATTGGTGACATCCAATATATGTGTGTGTGTGCATGTGTATGTGTATATACATATACATATGTGTATATATGTGCATGTTATGTGTATATGTATATGACTGTGAATATGAATATGTACATGCCTCATTCTTCATCTTGAGTTCATCACTTCTCTGACTGGAGGTAGATAGTACACACCATCACATGTCTTGTCATTGCATTGATCAAAGTCCTTAAGGGTTTTTTTTGTTTTTGTATTTTTCAGATTTCCATTTCCTGATTGCGTTTTAATACTATGCTTACCATCCCTGGCATCCTCTCATCACCTGGGAACTGTAAAACTGATATACCCTTGATACACACTAGAGATGAAACCATTTTTGTATATTTTTCAAAAAGAAGGTTGTTGAGCCATCTTTGCTGCTGACATCCTCACCTGGGCACTGACTTCCTCTGGAGGCACTGTGATCTAATATTTGGCACTGTAACCCCAGTGAACCATTTGGAAGTTGTCTCTCCAGTTTACAAATATGCTCTGATTTGATCCTCACAACAATCCCACAAGGTAGGTATTGTTATTGTCCTCATTTTGCAGATAAAGAAACTAAAACAGATATGGGTTAAGTGACTTATCCAGGGACCCACAACTAGTAAGTGTCTGAGGTGGGATTCGAATTAAGGTCTCAACTCCAGGCCAAGTGCTCTATCCACTATACCAGGCTTACAGAAATAAGGTGAATCCTTTTCCCTCAGTGTACCCACCTGAAGTTTTCTTCTCCTATGACTATCAGCCTAACCTTCAAAGAATCTCAAAGGAAAGCTATAACTCCTAAAAGCCAAGGATGTAGCCTTCCCAGTGCCACCTACCAGCTATGAGCTGTTCTGAAGTTCCAGCACCTTCCAAACAGCTTGTGGAGAACCATCTTTGGCACTACACCATTCTTATGGTACTGCAATCCTCCACTTATCATTTGGGAAGTTATTTCTCTAGTTTTTCTGAGACCACAGGTCTCTGTATTACTATCCAGAAAGCTGGTATAGACCAAACTCTAAAGGTAGACCTATAGGAACCACAGCAGTCTCTTCCTGCCTCCCATCCCACTGAGATCCCTACTGGCTACAAAGAATATCTTCCAATACACCTCATTAGGCCACACGAGCTCTGTGTATCTCTAGGGTTCCCAGACCCAGGGATCTTAACCTTTTTATGTCATGGACTAATATCTGGTGAAGCCTACTGGACCTTTTCTCAGAATAATGTTTTTAAATGTATATCATAAAATAAGCAGTATTATTAAAGAAATAAATTCTATTGAAATAGTTATCAAAGTATTAAGGGAAAAACAAATTGACAGATGCCAGGTTAAGAACTCCTGCCCCAGAGTGTGGTTATTAGTTGATCACAAAATCACTCCTTTAAGATAGTGATGATACTGAGAAGACAGGAACAATGAAATAGGTAGACCAATTAAAGGAACTGGGATTTTCTATCCTGAAGAAGAAAAAACTTCTGGAGCACATCCACATTCTCTTCAATTTGGGGACAGCTCTTCTTCTCATTTTGCTTATTGGGAAACTGAGACTCAGAGAGATAACATAATTATTTAAGGTCCTGTTAGGGGCAGAGATAGGACTAGACCCCAAGTCTCTTGGTCCCACTCTTTCTGCCACATCATGCTACCTCAATACAAGGTATTAGAGATGGAAGACCTCCATTGTACGCTGCTACTTCATTGTAAGAATGTAGAAAATCACATGATGTCAAACCTGGAAAGGAGTTTAGATGTCATCTCATCTAATCCCCTCATTTCTAAGCTGTGAAAGCTAAAGACAAAAGAAATGAAATATATTGCCCAGAGTCACACAGGTAGTTAGGAAGCTCCTAATTCCCCATCTAGGGCCCATTGCCCTATAGCCTGCATTAGGTTAACCTTGCGTGTTCCTCTACATGTTTGTGGTCCTCCTACTACAGTGTGGACTGGAGTATAAGAACATAAATTGCCATAACACTGCTTCTGGACCACACTCTGTGTGTGTATGTGAGTGTATACATGTGTGTATATATGTGTGTGTGTATATATGTATATATACACATACATATTTCAATTAAATGCTAAAGGACCATACAAAATCATACTGGAGAGATAGGAAGGAAAAGAAAGATTGAAGACCCAGGAGGGGATATGTTGATTTGTACATATAGTTTGGTATTGTCAAAAGAGTCCTTTTTTGGACTCCAGAGACCTATGTTTCAATCTCAGCTCTACCACTTGATAGCTCTGAAATTCAATCCTATACAATTGCAATGGGGGGAAAAGGCAAAAAAGTATAATAATCCTTTCTTTCAATAATTTTAATTTCTGGGGCTTCTAGGCAGTGAGTAGAGCACTGGCCTGGAGTCAGGAGGACCTCAGTTCAAATCTGGACTCAGGCACTTAACACTTACTAGCTATGTGACCTTGGGCAAGTCACTTAACCCCAATTGCCCTGCCCTCCCCCCTCCAAAACAAAACAAAACAAAAAAAAGATTTTTAATTTCTACTGAAGAGGAAATGGCATGTACACTGATAAATAAAAATATTGTGGCAAGGGAGTATTCAAAGAGGAGAGAAGCTTGATACACAAAGACCAATTAGGGGTGGCTAGGTGGCACAGTGAATAGAGCACCAGCCCTGGAGTCAGGAGGACCTGAGTTCAAATCTGACCTCAGACACTTGACACAATTACTAGCCGTGTGACTTTGGGCAAGTCACAACCCCAATTGCCCACCAAAAAGCAAAAAACAAAAACAAAACCAATTAAAAGACTATTGTGATAAACCAAGTGAGAGATGAGGAGGGTCCAAATTGTGGTAGCTATGAGAAAGGGACAGTTTCAAAAGATGCTTTGGAGATAGAATCAATAAGACTTGATAACTGATTGGATACAGGGGATAAGTGATGGTGATTGATGAGTATAGATTTCCATATCCTCCCAAGGACATTGTAATGTGAATACTACTTACACAATACCAAAACATTAGTGTGAACTTTGCACTATCTTGCTCATAGCTGAAACCAGTAGGCTGAAACATATTCACCTTGGAAAGAAAAGGCATAAGGCTACAAAATTCAAAAAATACAGGAAGTGAGAGGAAGAGATAACAGATGGACAGCCAGAATACTTCACTAATACCTATAAAATCTAACAACACTTAGAGGAAGTCCTTCAACACATTGGAAAAATTCTTTATGGAAGCTCTGTGGAAAATATTAATAAGAGTCACGCAATGAGGGGGTGCCAATTGGCCAATGAAGGAATGCTAACTTCAAAGAGATAGCAGATCCAACTAATAGTGAAATATAAGCCAGGAAAGATGAAAGATGAGCTATTATTTTTAGAGATACAAAGATGTACTAACTTTAGGATTAGGGGATTAGTGAATTAGATTCATATTATGTTCTATGCAAAACATTTCATGTCTTATTCCCCTGCAGTGAATTTTGTAAACGGTTTGTGAAATAAGCTTAGGGTTTTTTTTTTTTAAGAGAAATGTTTGCTCTTCATATCACGCAAACACTTTTCTGTGATACATTTTTCTCAGTCAGCAAAGCTGTATTTGTGCCTTCTCTTACCTTGGCTTATCAACTGGGGACAAGTGACTTGTGTCGTTATACCTCACTGAAAATTCAATTACTTATTCTTTATCAACTTAGTCTCGTTGACCAAAAGTTCAAATGAAATTTGAAGAAGAAAAACCTTAGGATAAAGAAAATACTATACATCACCCTGCATGAATTTTAATAAGAGCACTTTTTCTCCTTCAACCAAAGAATTTACATACAAGCAAAATACAATGAATTACACTAGGACTATGGGAATTCTGTAGTGAGCGAATAGCCAAATGCACCGAGACAGGAAAAAAACATAGAAGTAGGAAATGTACTGAAGAGTAAGGAGATGGAAGCAAAAGCAAAGAGTATTAAGGAAATGAGACTGGTCAGTCGGTAAATAAGTTTTTATTAAACCCTTTCTGTCACTGTGCTAAGTGTTAGAGACACAAAAAGAGGTAAAAGAAAGTCCCTGTTCTCAAGGAGCTCACAGTATAACGAAGGAGAAAACAAGCAAACAAGTGTGTACAAATGATTTATATACAGAATAAATATATACAGAATAAATAATATACAGAATATTATATATATAATATACAGAATATATTCTCTACATACAGAATAAATAAAAATGAAGAGACACTAGAATTAAGAGGGGTTGTGAAAGGCTTCCTATAGAAAATGGAATTTTAGTTGGGACTTTAAGGAAGTCAAGAAGGAAAAGCATTCCAGCCACACCTAGAGCTGAGAGAGATGGAGTATCTTTTTCATGAAATAGCCAAAAGGCTGGTGTCACTGGATCAAAGAATAGCAGGAAGTAAAGCATAAGAAGACAAAAAGAGGGTGTCGCTAGCTTATGGAGGGTTTTAAATGCCAAACAGAGAATTTTGTACATGATCCTGGAGGTGATGTGGAGCCACTGGAAAGTATTGAATATATGAGTAACGACATGCTTAGACCTGTGCTTTAGGAAAATCATTTTGGAGGCTGAATAGGGAATGTATTTTAATGGAGAGAGACTTAAGGCAAGCAGACCTACCATCATGCTACAGCACTAGTACAAGGATAAGGTGATGAAGGCCTGAACCAGGGCAGTGGCAGTGTCAGAGAAAAGAAGAAGGCATACTTAAGAAATCTTGTAAAGATGGAATTGACAGGCCTTGGCTAAGACAGGATATGGGATATGAGAGCTAGTGAGGAGCTGAGGATGACATTTAGGTTGTAAGCCTGAGAAATGGGGCGATAGTGGTGTCCTCTATAATATAAAGAAGTGGAGAGCAGGAGGAAGACTCAGGGGGAAAATAATGAGTTCAATTTGGGACATATTGAGTTTAAAATTCCACTGGATATACAATTTGAGAAATCTGAAAGGTAGATGGAGATATGAAACTGAAAGACAGAAGAGAGATCAGGGCAAGATTAGGTATATTTGACAAGTATCAGCATAAAGATGGTAGCTTTAACCATGGGAGCTGATGAGATCAAGTAGCATAGAGGGAGAAGAGAAAAGAGTCTAGGATAGACCCCCATGTGACACCTATTCTTAGAGGGTACGACTCAGATGAATATCCAGCAGAGGAGACTGAAAAGGAGAAGTTTGATAGAGAAGAAGAAGAGCCGGAGATAGTGGTGTCCCCAAAACCCAGAGAGAAGAGAGCATCAAGGAAAAGAGTTATCAACTGTGTCAAAAGATTCAAAGAAATTGAGAATGAAGACCGAGAAAAGGCTATTGGACTTGCCAACTAAGAGATCATTGGTAACATTGGACAGAGCAGTTTCAGTGGAATAACGAGGTTGTAAACTGGATTATGAAGGGTTAAGAAGAAAAAGAGAAGAATAAAAGTGGAAGCACCTATTGTAGACCAGCATTTTTAAGGAATTTAGCCACAAAGAGCAGAAGAGATATAAAATAATAATGGGGACGGATTAAGGGAGGGGGTTTTTGAGGTAGGAGAAAGAGGAGCATGTTTGTAGGAATCAGGGAAGGAGTCCCTTGGGTGAGGATGCCAGTGAAAAACTGTTTTTAGCCTTGGTGTGACTAATAGCACAAGCAATGAATCACTAGAATCGATTGATTGCCAAGTAGCAATTTAAAAAGCATCATGCATGACTAATGTTTTTATCCCCCACAGAATTCTGTAAAATATAAATAATAAACTTTATTCTAAGGCATAGATTTTTTTTATTCCTGAGGGCAGTGATTAAGGGCTACCTTTAAAGTTTGGTCCATGGTAGGACAATTTACTCCTGGGACTTTCAAATAATTTGCCTGGCTCAGCTCTACCAGGTAAGTTACATCTGTAGACAGTCTCTTGTTTACCACTGTTACCCCCTCAATGAAAGGTAGTGTGTCTGAAAAGTAGAGTAAATTTTAAAATCCCCCATTCCAGCAGGAGTCATGGTATTCCCTTTAAAAAATCCCCCTCAAGCACCTTGAATGCATACTTGGCACAAGATCTATCCTATTTAGGTTATTACTGAATTAACATTTGGAAACAGTATTTGAAATTTGCTAAATCCCAGAATCACAGGAATTCAGCAATGGAAGGGATCTTCAGCTGCTATCTAGTCCAATCTATGCCTAACAAAATGCTATCTACAACACACTCTATAAATGGCCATCTAGCCTTTGCCTGAAAGTTTTCAGTAAGGAGTGACCCACCATGTCTCATTTCCACTTTGGGATGGTTCTCATTATAGAAATGTTTTCAAGCTTAAATTTGCTTTGCAACTTTCACAATCAATTTTTCCCATTTCTACCTTCTCTGGCCAAACAGAACAAATCTCCAAGGTGTGCAAGAACCCAGTTAGGACTCTTGAAGATCAATAGTTAAATTTTCAGTGAGAGCACTTACACCTCAGAAATTAGCAAACACTACAAATCAGGGTTTGATTGATTGCTTTGTTGATTGCCTAGAGACTTAATCAAGTGATGGAGAAAATGTCAATAGTGCAGATTAAACTTAATAGTGTGTCCTACATATATATATATATATATATATATATATATATATATATATATATTGGAGAGCCTCTTTGTTAAACATTTACCAGCACATCCCTAAGTCTAATAACCTTTTCCACATAAAATTCTTTCAAGTACTTGAAGATAGCTATCACATCCCTGATTTTTCTCTTCCTCAGGTTGCACACTCCAAGTTCTTTTGGCCAGTCTGGATATAGCATGGACTCAATGGCTTTCACCATCTTGATTGCCTTCCTTTGAATGCTTTCCAGCTGATAAAAGTCCTGTGGTATCCATAAATGAACACTGTACTCCAGATATTTCTAACCAGGGCAGAGTACAACAGGGCTATTTTTTTCCTTATTCTTAGAAGCTCATTTAATCAAAGATTGCATTTGAGTCCTTGGCTGTCATTATTGGATGGAGTTTGCTGTCCATAAACCCCTAGGTTTCTTCCAGAGAAGCTTATGGCTAATCATTTCTCTTATAAAGTTGATTCCTTAATTGTTAGATGTTATAATTATTCAAAATAAATTAATGGTATTCAATTCAGCCTAGTGTTTAAGCCAGAAAATATATTTTTGAATCCTGACTCAGTCACCTAGTGTGTTAGCTATCCTTAGCTTTGTGTCATTTATAAATCTGTAATACAGGTTGCCTATATCTTTATCTAAGTCATTGATAAAAATGTTAAAGAGCCACAGTTCTAAGCAGAGATCTTTAGAACACACAATAGGAGACCGCCTGCCAAAGTGACACTGAACCATTACTGACAACTCTTTGGGTCTGTCTATATGATCAGCTTTGAATCCCTCTAAGCATACTATCATCCTGTAGCCTGTATCATGTCATCTTTTCTATAAGAATAACATGAAATATATTATTTAAAATTTTGCTAAAATGTAAATCAACTATAGCTATGTTTCCCTCATCCACCAATTTAGTAGTCTATCCAAAACAAAAGATATAAGATTAATCTCATATCTCTTATTGATGAAACCATACTGGTTCTCTATGATGCCCAGTTTTTATTTTCTACATGTTCATAACAATCATTTTGATAAAAGGTTTCTGGAATTATTCCAGAAATCAAAGTGAAGCATTCCAGACTCTTATAGAATCACTCCACTTTAGTGTTCATCTCTCATCTTCTGTACCTATCTTGTTCTTTTTTAAAAATCAAAGTTGATTTGTGAGGTCTCTGTGAAGTTATATCGTACTCTTCAGATAAATCTCATTCTCCCTCATCTAAAGTGTTTCCCTTTTCAGCTTCATCTTTTAACCCTTGAGTGCTTTTCATCATTCTTCATCTGACTTCCCTTGTAGAATTTTAGTCTATGTAGAATTTAATCCATTTATATACCATCTATTCTTTCTCTGAACCCTTTGAAATCTACATTCTCCACATTGAAAGTACATGCCAGGGGCGGCCGGGTGGCTCAGCGAGTAAGAGCACCGGCTCCAGTGTCAGGATGACCTGGATCAAATCCGGGCTCAGACACTCAGCACCACACCCAGAAATAACTGGCCGTGTAACCTTGAGCAAGTTACTTAACCCCGATTGCTTTAAAAAAAAAAAAAAAGAAGAAAGTACATGCCAAATTGCCCAGCTCCCCTTGCGTTCTCTAAGACAAATTCTATAGGGGCATAGTCACTTCCCTCTAAAAATGCCATCATTTCTACTCTTGCAACAAATTCTTCCTTGTTGGTGGGAATGGGATCCAAAATATGGTGATAAGTTTTTTTTTTTTCTGAGGCATAGAATTTTTTCTTAAGTCTGGAAGACATGTTCATTTACAGTTGCTGCTGCTAATGGGGTGATAGTAAGCAGTTTCTCCTGGGTTTCTCAGGAAACTTGCCCAGCTTGACTATACCAGATGAGTTACAGCTGTGGACATGCTTCTGCTCTTCCCTGCTGCCTCCTGATGTAGGCAGAGAGCAATCAATTCAACTGGAAAAAAATTTTTTTTATTTATTATGAACTACTCCTTTTCACTATTGAAATAGGTCAAGCAAAGAGACTTTATAACAAAGAAAAGATATTGGATTAAAAAATATGCCAACATAGTTCAGGAGGACATTGATGAAATACACTTCCTTCATCTAGGTGGAGAGCTAAAGAGAGGAGTTTATATTTGATCCTAGAGTCAACAGGAAACCAATGAGGTTTATCAGATAGGGGTCAGATCTGCATTTAAGGAAAATTACTTGGCAGCTGCATAGAGGGAAGAACTGCAGTGGGGAGAGACTTGAGGTTGACAGACCAATTAGGAGTCCGTTGCAACAATCTAGATGGGTATTGATGAGAACCTGAACTAAGACAGTAATTGTGTGAGTGGAGAGAAGGAAGTCAAATGCTAGAAATTTTGTGGAGGTAGAAATGGCAAGAACTGGCACTAAATGGTCATGTGGAGTGAGTGAGTGTGAAGAGTAGAGAGCAGTGTTGAGACTATGAAGTTGACTAGAGAAGTCAAAATGACTGACAGAAATTGGGACTGATATACACACCTGTAAATCATCTGCATAACAATGATAGTTAAATCCATGGGAGCTTATGGAGTTACCAAAAAAGAGAGTATATAGAAAGAAGGGCCTTAGATATTATCTTGGTAGTGCTTGCAGTTAAGAGGCATAATATAGATAAGCCATGAAAAGAAACTTAGGAGTGGCCTAGGAGAAGATCTAGGAGAGAATAGTGTAAAAAATAGTGTAAAAAAAAGTGTACAGGATGAGTGGGCGTGAAATGATACTTTGGCACACGGACAGATCCCATTAACTTGCTCAATTGATGCAACCTGTCCAAAAGAAGTATGCTAGGGAGGTGAATTCTGAGAGAATCATGATGACTTGGAAGGTAAGTGTGCTTTAGAGAGAATGTGCAACATGTGTGGATATTACATAACTGGTTCTGGTTGGCTTACTATGTGACTAACAGGGGCCTTTTTCTATTGGCCGTGTAGCCATAAACCATTGGTGTCTTCAAAAAGGACTGTCACCATCAGTCACTTCTCCTTTGCTTATTTGAGTCTGAGCATGCTTGGTAATACTTTTTGTTCATGTCATCCAGTATCATCTACACATTTTCCAGCAGTTCAAGAATGATGTAGGCTAAGAAAAAACTATCAGATTTGGTGATTAAGGAATCGTTAGTATCTTTGGATGGGGCATTTTCAGTTGAATGATGAGGTCAGAAACCAGATTGCAAAGGGTTGAGGAAAGAATGAAATGAGGGAAGGTGGAGGCAGCAGGTGTAGAAAGTTTTTTCAAGAACTTTGATTACCAAATGTCCAGTCTGCTGGTGATGAGCCTTTGTCTTTGCTTAGTTAGGCCAGACATGGAGAATAGGCAGTCTGTTGTTAGGCTCGTATATGAAGGCTTTCCAGTTTCATAAGACCTTCTAGATTTTTTTTTATTCTATTAGCATAACCCTCAAGAACCTAGCATTACCTCCATACCACAAAGAGGAAATTGACAAGGACTTTTTTTGGAGGACCAGATCCATAAGAATAAAGTCTACTTGATCCCAAGACTTTCAGATTGTCAGTTTTCTTACTTGGATACTTCAATGAGTTAATCTCACTGATGTGGGTATTCTTTCTAGTCATGAGGATCTCAACCCACTCATGCTTTCTTTTCATGTGTGTGACTCTTGCCCATATCCTCCCATAGATCTATCACAGGAATTCCACCCAATGTGCTCAGAACCTTCCTCTAGATCAGAAGTTCTTAACCTGGGGTCTATAGACCCTGAAAGGGATCAATGGATAGATTTCAGGGGAGTCTACAAACTTGAGTGGGGAAAAATAATATCTCTATTTGAATATAATTGGTTGTCTTTGCAACCTTCTATATTTTATTTTATGCACTAAAAATATTATTCTAATAAGGAGTCCATAGACTTTACCAGAGAGATAAAGGGGTCCATGACACAAAGTTAACAAACTTTATTCTAAGCGGTTCAGAACTGTGTGGCTACAAATATAGCATAAAGACTGCCTACCAGTTATCCCTTGCTCTTCTTATCTTGGTTTACATCTTTCTGATGATATACTTCTACTATATAGAAAACATGTTTCATATTAACCAGGAATCTCTCACTTAAAGCCCTGAAAAGATTCATTATGCTAAGCAAAACAATTAGAGCAATACTTCCCCGATGTGCCTGGGGAAGATGTTAGCAACCTAATAATATCAAGGTCTATGATGTTCAATAAGCGTAAGTTCAGTTAGACTGAAGATTATCAGGGAAGCTTTTGAGTGAAATAGTTCCTTTTTTTTTTGCTTTTTCTTTTGGAGAGGGGGAAAGCTAAGTGACTTGCCCAAGGTCACATGGCTAGTTTGTGTGTGTGTGTGTGTTAAATGTCTGAGACTGGAATTGAACTCAGGTCCTCCTGACTCCAGGGCCAGTGCTCTATTCACTGCTCCACCTAGCCACCCCTTGAGCGAAACAGTTCTGAAAAGAGAGACTGGAGAAGAAAAAAATGAGGCCAAGAGGAACGACTTGTAATCATTACAATGACACTTAAACACACTGTTAAGTGTTTGTCAATCGACAACTTTTACTGAGTTCACCTTATACACAAGACATTGTCTAAGTCCTTGGGAAGTTATAACATTTCAAAGATATTTCTGGGACAATTTCTATATGCTGGAGTGATTCTACAACCATATACATGCTAGCAAAGGACTGAGAACTTTGATACTTTGGCACATGGACAGATCCCATTAACTTGCTCAATTGATGCAACCTGTCCAAAAGAAGTATGCTAGGGAGCTGAATTCTGAGAGAATCATGATGACTTGTAAGGTAAGTATGCCTTAGAGAGAATGTGCAACATTATATAACTGGTTCTGGTTGGCTTACTATATGATTAATAGGGGCCTTTTTCTATTGGCAGTGTAACCATAACTGTTGGTATCTTCAAAAAGGACTGTCACCATCAGTCACCTGTTCTTTGCTTATTTGAGTCTGAGCATGCTTGGTAATTCTTTTTGTTCATATCATCCAGTAAGAAAACATGCTGTCCAGGAGTCTAGGTGACACAGTGAATAGAGCATCGGCCCTGGTGTCAGGAGGTCCTGAGTTCAAATTTGGCCTCAGACACTTACAAAAAGTAGCTGTGTGACCTTGGGCAAGACACTTAACCCCACTTGCCTTCCAAAAAGCAATAAAAACTAAAAGAAGAAAATATGCTGTCATAGGAGAAGGCTTCTTCTCTGCTCTGAGGCCACATGGTCCCTGAGGTATTTTTGTTCACCCTTTTCCATTCTGGATAGGAATGGAAAACGTTTCTTGGCATCCTGCTATTCCAGGAAAGATTTTGCAAACAGTACAGCACTGATTCCCTGAGAAACAAGGAATGACCTTCTGGACTTAAATTATGAAGAGTTCTACAAAATTCCCCCCAAGAATGACTGAGGCAAAAGAGGAGGTGGCAGATAACTGAAAGGCCTTTCTGAATGCCTCTGAAGGCAGAGACCCTCTTCTTCACCACATGGTTAACCAACTAGAACTAGATGCAGACTATCTCCACACACTCTGTGGTCTTCCCAAGGCACTTAGGTTACACATCATAATTCTCTAGCTTCCCCCATGTAAACCGGTCCCATCAGACAACCCAATTAGTGGTGTCTGCTCATGGGCCAGACCCCTATTGTATTAGCTTTCAAATAGAGGAAAAAAGGTAGACATATCACAGACTCATGTTCTTTTTCCAAATTCACTTTATCAAAATGGTTAAAGCCTAATATAAAAAGTTGCAGATTTATTTGAGGAAATCAATTTAAAATCCTTTGCTTGACAGAATGCTAGCTTCTTGAAAGCAGGAACTATTTCTTTTTTGTTTTTATATCCATAACACCTAACATAGTAGCTGGCAATAAATGCTTATTGAATAATTTCTTATTTTTATTTTTATGAGTGATGGCTCTCTGGGAAGACAGGATGAGTACACTAGGAAATACAGATTATGTAAAAACAAAAGAAATGAATATTTTTAATTTTTTTCTTTTTTTGCTTTTTGGAGGGGGGAAGGCAGGGCAATTGGGGTTTAGTGACTTGCCCAGGGTCACACGACTAGTAAGTGTTAAATATCTGAGGTGTTAAGTGTCAGTCTGCATTTGAACTCAGGTCCTCCTGATTCCAGGGCCAGTGCTCTATTCACTGCACCACCTAGCCACCCCAATATTTTTTTTAAATGCTAACTGGACCAAGCTAAGTTTTTCACATAGAAAAAAGTCAAATCATATTATAAGAACTTTTGGAGTCTACTTGGAAAGAACAATAAAAACAAAAACAAAAAACTCAACTTTAAAAGAAGATGAAAATTACTTGGTTGAACGTAATTATTTGTGCCCCCCACTACCTAGCAAAATTGAGTAAAAAATACATTTAAAATATTGGTCACTTAAGAAAGCTAAAAAATTATGAAATTTGGGTTATATGCACCAAACTTAGGAGATGAATAGCAAAAGAAATTATAACTAGATATTCTAGTACATCAGTTTAATAGTACAAAATACCCTATAACTCATCTCATAAATTTAACAAGAGTGGAAATATCCAAATAAAGGTATATGTATATACATTTGCTGGGAATACTCCCACTTCCTGAACCTTAATTAGCATGCAATGTATAAAACATCTTTTTTCACTAGCCAGATCAGCCTATTTGAAATTGGGATAAGTCCAGGGAATATAAAATCAAATGGAAAAGAAAGCATACTTTGGATAATGCTGATTTCTGCTTATTAAGTGCATCTCTCTCGCCTGCATAAAATTGGATTATGCTGAGGGAGATGTGAGCCTTAAAAATTGAAAGTAAGAAAAAAAATGAAGGCAGTTACACCAAAGTTAATATTTTGTGCTGGAGAAAGACCATGCTATATATGGAATTTAAAGAAAACATGGATCATTTATATAGTGAACCAAGAAGCTGGCTCTTTGCTTGAAAACCTAACCAAACCAAAATAGTAGCACAATCTTAAGCACTACTATTGTCAAAAAAAGTACCCACTGTGTGTTAAATAAGCAATAGATAGGACCATATGTACAATTCACATTAATGTCACTTAAGCCCCTTAAGGAAGCTTCCTGGAGACAGGCACCAGGACATTTCTATGACAACCAAGAAAAGTTTGGTGTTGTGTTTACCTAATTTCAATTGACTCTCCTTCACAAAGCTTTGCAAAGGGTCTCCCTCCTACCTCCAGTCCCATGATGGAGTCCTCTTACCTCATACGGCCCCTAAAGCAATTTTGGCTTTGAGAGAAAGCTATCCTCTGAACCAGGGAGTCAATTCTGATAACAAGAATGACAATTTCATGTTCTCTAAACACTGTTGTTCTGAGAGAATAAACTGTTTGTACTAGATGTGATCAGGAGACTGGGTATTATTGCTTTAAATTACAATTTCATTGTTGCCTTTTCAAGGTATTCTTCTAGTATAGAAGAGAGAAAGCCTTACACACTATGATTTGGTCACTTTGGAACAGATGCAATACAATTAAGATTAAACAGTACCTATAGAAAGTGTAGGAAATTGTCTAATGCATTCTGAGTCAACCCCATCTTTGGACTTCTTCTGACATTTTTTTCACAAAGAGGTCTGTTAGCATTTTTTTCTTTTTTTCCCCAAGGTCATATTTACTCTGTCACTGTGCCCTATGTTAGGAGAGCAGACAACAAATCTGTCATTGTCTTTTTCCCATTATTTTGTTTTCCTTTTCTCAAAAGCATTTCATTCAATGGATATAACAAAATTCAGGCTTTAAAGGCTCTCCTCTGGCAAAATGTCTTCCATGCATGCTAAAATCATGCAAGATTCTTTAACATATATGACAACAAGTAACTAATCTTCTCATTCAAAGGTTCTTTTTTATGTGCCATGAACCCCTTTGGGAGGGTAAGCCTAGGAATCCCTTTTCAGAAAAATCTTGTTAAATGTATAAAATAAAATACATAGGATCACAAAGAAGGAAAGGTTGGTTAAAATAAAGATATAATTTTTTCCCATTCAATCTATAGACCCCCTGAAATCTATCCATGGATTCTTTGGGAGCTCTGTGGACTCCAGGTTAAGAATTCATTCTGGGGGCAGGCCAGGTGGCACAGTGAGTAAGAGCACTGGCCCCAACATCGGGAGACCTAGGATCGGTTCCGGCCTCAGATACTCGGCACCCACACAAAAATAACTGGCCATGTAACCTTGAGCAAGTTACTTAACCCTGATTGCTTAAAAAAAAAAGAATTCATTCTTCAATTATTGAAATTAAGTATGACATATAACAAGGAGATGTACATTCCTCAACAATCTTGTTCCCAGGTAGATGTCCATTTGTAGAGTCGAAGTCCTCTTAAGACAGCTTCCTCATGGATGGTGATGGTCTCTAGAAGTTTCTGTTTGCAGATGGCATTGTGCTGATCAAATCAGGCCCAGGAATACTGAATAAATGAGATCTATAACCCTTCAGAAGAGGTCAGTGAAATAATAATAAGAATATTTATTGTCTAGGCTAAGATATACCATTGAATAGACAGTCAGACACTGCATTTGGAAATGAGCTGCATGCTGAATTAAGTAGGAAAAAAAGTATGAGCTGGATTACATTTTAGATACTGTATTTTTGACAACCCTCACTTCTCCATACAACTAAAAACCACCTTTATAATATCATTATTCTTCTGGTGATTCTAGATGAATTATGGAATACTATATTTCCAAAAAATCCAAACACATGTCATCCAAAAGGGAAATGTAGATATACATATGTGTATGTGCATGATTAATAAGTGTTTATTGACTTGCTGAAAAAAATAAATTAATGTTCTTTCAGACTCTAGGATTCTATGAATATCTGTTATTTGAGTACAGATAGGTAGCTGGACATTGAAGGAGGTATGTTGGATTTGGAATCAGAACACCTGGGAAGGAATCCTATATTTGTCACATTAGTTGGATAACCTAGAGAGAACATATTGCCTTACTAAGCTCCAGTTCCCTCATTAGTAAAGCTAAAAATACTTACACCTGTCTCATATCAGGGTGTGGTGAAGAAAGTACTTTATAAATCCTAAAGCTCTAGAGCAGAGGTGGGGAATCTGTGGCCTTCTAGATCCTTCAGTGCAGCCTTTTGATTGAATCCAAATTTTACAGAACAAATCCTTTAATTAAAAGGATTAGTTGAAGTTTTTTTATTCATTAAATCCTTTTATTAAAAGGATGATTTAAATTTATTTATTAAGAGGATTTGTTCTGTAAAATTTGGATTTAGTCAAAAGGCAGCATTTAAGGATGCAGAAGGCCATGTGTGGCCTCAAGGCCACAGATTCCCCAACCCTGCTCTAGAAAACATGATTTATTATTTAGTAGAATCAAAAGATCATAGACTGAAGGCTAGATGGTACCTTAGAAGTCACCTAGTCCAATCTGCTTATTTTATAGGTGAAGAAACTGAGGCTCAAAGAAGTTAAATTATTTGTCCAAAGTTTCACAAATTGTGAGTAGTCAACCAGAATACAAGTCCAGGCCCTTTGACTCCAAAGTCAAGTATCTTTTCCACTGGAGCAGACAGAATAGAGGCTAGGCTTGCTGTTCTTTTTTTCCTGCCCTATTTCCCTTTGGCACCAACAATTACTGTCCCAAAGCAGAACCAGCCTCTGAATCTGGTTGCTCTGCCAGACCTCAGCTCACAATGTCCTTATCACATCCCAGGTTCCTTCTAAATCTTTTGCTCTACTCCTCAGCAACCTGGAAATCATCTCTAGCCCACCCATTGTTAGGTTCTGTCCTTCAGCATTATAGGGGGAGATCTGAATCAATCAAATAAGCATTTATTGACAACCTACTATGTACCAGGCATTGTGCTAGACTCGAAATGAACAGACAAAAAATAAAGCATTGTGGCATAGTGGGTAGATGACTGAACCTCTAGGCAGGAAGGTCTGACTTCCAATCACACCTCAAACACTTATTAACAGCATGATCTTGGACAAGCCCCTTAACTTCTCCAAGCCTGTTTTATCATCTGTAAAATGAAAGGGTTGAACTCAATGACCTCTAGGATTTCTTTTAACTGTAAGTCTATGAAATAGTCCCTGCATTGAGGGGCCAAATTTATAGCCTCTATGAGCATCAAATGATTAATTATAACAGCTACAATTACTTCTTTTTAAATTCTTTATTTATTTCATTTTTAATTTATGGAATTAAACAAGTATTTCCATAATATAGTATAATAGAAAATGCACATAGAACTATAAATCAATTATGGACAACTTGCTATTCCTTTTGATTATATAATAAAGATCTCATGTAACTTCCTTTTTTTCTCCCCTCCCCCCCATAGATTGCTACTATTATATACAAATACATATATACAGTTATCCTTTCCATATCTTGGGGGTTAGGGGCTCATGATCTGGAAAATCCATGTAAAATGTTTTGCCCCTCCCTTCACACCTGAGAAGAAGTCTGAATTTTTTCTTTTTCTTTTATGGGGTATTCACAATACCTTATTGTAAAATTTGGGTTAAGTATTTGATCATAGGATCTGTGTCATCTGCCGGACTTCACAAGTTGTCTGCGGCTTCTGCAAAACACCCCCCCCCCGACATTCCCAATTAATTTCTTATGTCAACCCATGACATACTGAAACAGCAATGGGGAAAGTCATAGAAGGGATAACTGTATATGCTGAATCATTCTATACATCCTTCTATTTATCAGTTCTTTTTTTAGATGCAGATAGCATCTTCCTTCATATGTCCTTTGTACTTATTTTTTTATTTATGATTTATTATTATAGTCAAAAAGTCTTATTCAAAGTTGTTCTTAAAACAATATTGTTATTACTGTATACAATGGTTCTGCTCATTTCACTTTTCATTATATGCTTTATATATGCATTATGTACTTCTAATATGAACTCATGAGTTATCTGGCAATTAAGGTTTGGTGTAAAGACAAAAGTAATGTTGTAGCTTCACCTCTTTTTGTAGCAGATTGTGACAGCAAGCACCCTAGCATCCCCAGGATGGCTGCCAACACAGGTTCTTAGATCTGCTTTTCTAAAGGAAAGCAACTCAAAATGGGTTAACAATTTTGCTTTAATCAATCAAACATATCATTTACCTAGTTCAGGGGAAAAAGTCAGCACCCCGAACTTCAGAGTATACAGACAGAAGTTAAAAGAAAACAGAAAAACCTATCAAGCAGACAAGCCTCCAACTGTCTTGACCATTACATCCGTACCTAGTCAGTTACCAGAGAGGGAAGCATCAACATCTGGGTCTTCAAAGTCAGGGGGCTCTCAACAGCTGCCCAGAGTTTCATCTGGTCAAATCACACAACACTTCTCAAAGTGAGCCCCAAAACAAAGTCTCACATCAGGGATTATATAGCCTTCTCCTGGGTTAGAGAATGTAACAACCCTCTTGACCCACTGCCCGATCACAAAGCACCAAGGTGTGGGCACTCCTGAAAAACAAGCCCCCCATCGCAGGCTCCAGGTGCACTTAACCTAGGTACAGAGAAGATCTTAATTTACATTCCTATAACATGGATGTCTTTAAGAGAAGATACACACAATACACAGTCTTATAAAGCTGCCATGGTTGACCTGTTATACAATAACAACAAAAAAAAAGAGTTGAGAATGTGGGGAAGTGGGGTGGGAAAGGTTATTAAATAGGCAAATGCACAGGTATTAGCCTGGTAATCAGTTAACTAAGTAAATCACAGAATTTCCAGGAAATTAAGGTATTTTTCATAAGAAAGATTTCCCTCAAGGTACTAGCTAATTAAGACATTGAACTCAGAGTCTTCAAAAGACATGATGACATTAATTCTATTTTAGAATTGACTATGGGATGATGACATTCTCTTGATTTACATTTTCTCCTCAAACCTCTACAACCTGACTGCTATCCCTATGAACCTACTGAGATCATTATTGGAGACCTGACTCTCTGTCTAATGGCCTCCTAGCTGCCAAATGCAAATGCTCTTCTCAGTTTATATCCTACTTGATCTTTCTCCAGCACTTAGAACTTTTTTATGGAAACAACATTTCCTTGATTCCACCTCTAAGACTTCTTTTCCTTACTTAGCTCTTTTCAACAATACAACGATCTTCTAAGACAACTCCAAAAGACTTATGATAGAAAATGCTATCCACATCCAGAGAAAGAACTGTGGAGTCTGAATGCAAAGTGAAGCATACTATTTCTTTCTCTCTTTTTTTGGTCTTGATTTTTCTTCTTATGGTTTTTCTCTTTTGTTCCGATTCTTCTTTCACAACATGACTAATGTGGAAATATGTTTAATGTGATTGTACATATATAGCCTATATCAGATTGCTTGCCTTCTTGGGGAGGATGGAAGGGAGGAGGGAGAAAAAAATTGGAACTCAAAATCTATAAAACTGAATAACTATCTTTACACTTAATTGGAAAAAATAAAATGCTATTAAATGTGTGTGTATGTGTGTGTGGGGGGGGGAGGGCTAGAGTCCTTTTCCTTCAAGGCTGAGATCAAATGCCACCTCTTGTGTAAAGTCTTCCCCATTTCCTCAGTCGTTAATACTCTCTCCCTCTGAAAATCACCTTTTGTTTACCTTGTTTCTGTATATGTCATGTATCCCAGTAGAATGTAAGGTCCTTGAGGACAGGGACTATCTTTCTTTTTGTCTTTGCTAGTGCCAGGGCCTAATACAGTGCCTTGCCTAAGGTTGATGAATGTTTCTTGAACTGGATTAAACTGATTACCCCCTTCTTCATGATATTGTCTCCTTCTTTGGCTTCTCTGACAGTGCTCTCTACTGGTTCTGCTCTGATCTATCTGACCCCTTCTCAATCTATTTTGCTGATTCTTCTAACTCCTCCTACCCTTAGGTGTGGGTTATCTCCAAAGTCCCATCCTTGGCTTTCTTTTCACCACTATGCTCTCTCCCTTAACAACATCATCCATCCCCATTGGTTCAACTATGACTTCTGTGCAACTAGACTAGAATAGAAAAGCATTTGGTAACCATTTACCCTGGGCCAAGCTCTATGCTAAGTGCTGGAATAGAGATTTTAAAATTGAGGCAGTTTCAGGTCTCAGAGAGTTCATATTTTAATTTGGGGAGATAATATGTAGGAAGGTTCAGCTGTAGAGCAGATGGAAAGACCCAGTGGTTCTCAGGGTACACCACTGGGAAGGGAAGATGCCGGTGAGGCCTTGGCAGATGCAATTGAGGTAGGACAGTTAATGTAAGAGTGGTCTTTCTGCTAGTCTATAATGATCTCAAATGACTCTCAAATCTATAATTCTGCTCCCATGTCTCTCCCCAAATTCTCCACCTGTATTTACTACCTTATCTTCAAATTCAATATGTCCAAAATATAAGACAAGAGTAGAAAAGGGAAAGGGAAGGAAATAAGCATTTAAATGGCATTTATTATATGCCGTACACTGTGCTAAGCACTTTATAAATATTATCTCATTTGATAACAAAATCATCCTCCTATCTAAGCTACCCCTCCTCCTAACTTTCCCCTTTCTGTTGACATATCATTTTCCCAATCACCAAAGCTCAAAAATTGGGAGTCTTCATTAACTCTTCTTCTTCACCTATTACATCAAATCAGTCTTGACTGATTTGTCAATCAAGTATTGACTCTGATCACAATTTGTCTTACTTTTTCATCTCTATTGTCACTCCCTTTATTACCCCTTGTCTAGACTATTGTAGTCCAAATCTGTCTTCTTTCCTCCTCTCCCATCTTTGATCCATCTATCGTGACAGTGTCAAAGTAATCTCCCTAATGCACAGGCTGAATAATCTGTTAAAAAGTTTGAATGGTTTCCCATTGTCTATTAAATAAACTGCAAACTCTCAGGCTCCAATGTGAGAAGTAAACTACAACTGATTCCAACCTACCTTTCTAGCCTTACTCCAGACTCCCCTCCATTCACACACTCAATGCTGCAGCCAGACTGATTTTGTCCTGACAACTCAGAATACTACCTCTTTAATGAATCCTTCCCTGACTCCCTAAATTAGAAATGAAGTGACTTCCTCCCCTCCCCAATCCCACTTCCCTTGAAATTCTCACTGTACTATGTTTGACTTCTCTTATGAATTAAATATATTCTTATTTGTCTTACAATTATACAAACGACAATATGCCTAAATTCACATTCCAGCTACAAAGACAATATTGTGTGATTGGTAAATGCTGGATTAGGAATCAGGTTCTAATCCAGTCTTGTGACACAGTAGCTGAGTGACTTTGCAAATCATTAACCTTCTCAGTATTTCAGGCAGCTTTCTGGGACCTGTCTCTTAAATCCTAAATGGTCGCACTATGCATCAGTAGTAGGAGTTTCTCAATCATCTAATCAACCAATAAGCATTTATTAAGTACCTACTATGTGCCAGTTGTGCTGGGGATACAAAGTAAAAAAAAATTCTTGGCTTTCAGGGAGTTTACATTCTACTAGAAGAAACAATATGTGCATGTGTTCTGCAGTTAATGGGGTTGGATACTAGTGGGTGGCGGATTAGGAAAGGCTTCCTATAGATGGAAGAACAGATCCTTCACAAATTCATGCATTACAGTAATGCATATATTAGCTTCAACTTCTCTATAAATAAATGAATGAAAAAGCACTTATTAAATACTTATTATGTGCATTTATTTGTAATCTAATGGACTATAAAGTTCCTTGAAGGCACAGTGTACAATTTGTCCTGTTTGTATTCTCAACCAATAACACATAGTCTTGGCACATAGTAGACACTTTTAATAAATGTTTATTGAATTTAACTTTGTATTTCCAAAAGTAAACTCAGCATCTTCCTACCCAAACCTCTTCTTCCTCCTAATTTTCCAATTTCTGTGAGAGGCATTACTACTACCCCCACCACCACCACCAGACACTCAGGTATGAAACCTTGGAATTATCTTTATTTCCTCTATATCTTTCCTCTCTGGGCTACATAAGTGACTCATATCCAACGATTTTCTTTACCTTGCCACAGAAAGCTCTTTATTCTGGAAGCTCATGCAACCTCTGGACCACTTCTCACTTTGGAGTTACCATTCTGTCCCTGGGGCCTCTCCCTCAGTTTGTCTGGTTCCTCCCTAGCAGTCATTCCTTTCCGGCCTTTACTTCTGACTCTCCAGATTTCCTCTTCCATTCCCCACCAACACCTGTGCCTTTATCCCCATGCCAAATCCCTGATCAAGTGCCTATCATGTGTTGTCTTTCCCCACTAGAACATAAACTCCATGAGGGCATGCTGTTTCTCTTTCTACTTATATTTCTGTTCACAAAAGTTCAGTACGGTGCCTGGCTAAATAAGCTAAGAAAAAGCTTAATAAATGCTTATTGACTTGGCTCATTGATATGGCTAATAAATTACCAGGTTCTGCCATTTATATATTTATTGCCTTTTTTAAAAAAAATTTCCCATCTTTTCACTATTGCAAACCTGAAAAGCTTATAGGAATTAGTCACCTGGGCTCCCTTCCCCAGTTCTTCACTAATAACTCTTTGCTATTCACCTAGCTTCTTAAAGATGACTAACTCACATTTAATATGGGGAGGAAAAAAGCCAAATTATTTTTAATGAATGAATGGCTTATGTTAAAGTTTTCCCTTAAGGCAAGTGAGTTCAAATTCAGGAACTGGCACCTAGGCAGAGAATTAAATAAATCTGCCAATTTCAGCTTCTTCTGCATATTGACTTTGGTTCAGAGAACATTTTAGATGATGTAAGGTGATTTTGGGAGAAATACATACATACATACACACACACACGCACGCGTGCACGCACACATGCTCCTACAAAGAGGGCAGTGTGGTTTCATCTTAAATTTAATTACTTTTTTAAAAATAAGGAAAATGAAGATATTTGAGGAAGCCTGTAAATCTTCAGTCCAGATTTCAGCAGTCATACCATATAACTCTGAATTTATCTAAATTTGGTCTCCCAAGTCCTAAGAGAGCTGCAATAGTCCATCTATCTGGAAAACCTTTGGGAAAGATTTGGTGACCTGTTAGAACCAACCGCCTGGAATATACATTGTGTAAATATAAGGAATATCTTCAATTTCAAGGAACAGCTATGCCAGGCAGGAACAGACTCCATGTTTTCTATGGACTACATTTCCCACAATGCTTTGGGGACCCAAAGATGTTTCCTGGATTTGGAACAGGTTCTGGAACTGCAAGGCTTAGATTTGAGGTGCATTTACTAAGCACCTAATGTTAAGGAGTCTGAGTACTGGAGGTTTTGAAATAGCTCAAGAAAGATCAGCTTTTGTCTGCTGCTTCTAATCACAATCAGTCTCAGTGTAGGCATCAGGATCAGCAGAGGGGTGGCAAGATGCAGTGTTAGGTCCCCTTCATAGGAAGCTTTCCCGTAAGGACCATGCCAGGGCTATGTCCCCAGAACTCAGGTCCTCGGCAGGAGGTCCTTCCCCTCATCTGTCATTCCTCTCAGTTCTTTACATCTTCATTACATGAGTTACAGCAAGCTTTCCTGCCACCTCCTGTGACAGACTGCACTATTCGCTTTCTCGATGTTCTGGGGAGCCAGGAAACTTGCCTGTAAACTACCTTGGTTCTTGTCTGATGCAAAAAGGCAGTGTGGGAGGAAATAGGCACAGGTCTCGCAATAGGAAATTAGGGAGGTGATTTGCTGTAGGAACACCATAGGAATATAACTATGTCTATGGGGGAATTTCTTTTTCCATCTTTTTTGCTGTTATTAATTAAACATCTTTGATTTTGAACTAGTAATCTCTAGTCAAATCTAATTTTTTTAAAAAAAGGACCATCTATGATTTTGAGCAGATGCTAACCCTGAACCTGGGTTGATTTTCAAGGCCTTCCATGAGTAAGTGGGGCCTGAATTAAATAAATACTTTCAGAAATGAAGCACTAGTGGGAAGGGGGAGAGGAGGGAATACCCTTTTATCCTGGTATCCTGCTGCTAGGCATCTACTCCAAGGATGTCAAAGACAAAGAAAGTTCCCATGTTCATCAAGATATTCATAGCAGTTCTTTTTGTTGTAATTGTATTATTTAAAAACGTTCAAGAGACATAATTTCAGGGTAATTTAATCATTTTGTTAATAATGCCAGCGTTTTAATAAAAGGATGGTCATTTGGCAGTCTCTCTCTTAGACCAAAGACAATCATGGAGGTGGGCTCACCAGTTATATGCCCTTTGGGAAGTGCAGTGTTCCAGAGGGTTGACAATCAACTCTGACTGGTTGACAATTAATGAGAGGTAAACTTTAGAAAGAGAAGTGAGTTTACTTCAATGAGGGTCTGAGAGTGACAATCATGTCACTTTTTTTTTTGGAGGGGGAATAGTAGGACAATTGGTGTTAAGTGACTTGCCCAAGGTCACACAGCTAATTTTGTGTTAAGTGTCTGAGGCTGGATTTGAACTCAGGTCCTCCTGACTCCAGTGCCGGTGTTCTATTCACTGTGCCACCTAGCCGCCCCTTCATGTCATTCTTAGACAAAAACTATCCCTATACCCAGATCACCCCCAGCCTTGGGCAATCCAGACAAAGAATCTATATCTCCCTCCCAAGCCTCAAGCTAGTTGGATGGAAGGAGAATGTTAATTCTATCTTCCATCAGCCCTGTCCTAGAGAGACTGGACAAGGAAATAGCACAGAAAAAGAAAAAAACAACACCACCTTGGGTCTCCCTAGTTTTAAGATGGTTATTAATATGAGAGATAAATAGTAATTTCTTTCTTTTTTTTTTTTTTTTTGCTTTTTGGTGGGCAGTCGGGGTTGTGACTTGCCCAAGGTCACACAGCTAGTTTGTGCATGTGTGCATGTGTGCGTGTGTGTGTGTGTTGTGTCTGAGGACAGATTTGAACTTAGGTCCTCCTGACTCCAGGGCCAGTACTCTATTCACTGCACCACCTAGCCGCCCCAAATATTTATGGAGTGCTAATTGTGTGCCAAGTCTGTTTGGATATTTGTTGCAAAGTAATTTCCTTCCTTTTTTTTTCACTTTTTTTGTTTGGAGGGCAATTGGGGTTAAGTGGACTTGCCCAAGATCACACAGCTAATTTTGTGTTAAGTGTCTAAGGCTGGATTTGAACTCAGGTCCTCCTGACTCCAGGGCTGGTACTCTAATCACTGTGCCACTTAGCTGCTGATAATTTCTTTCATAACCAAGAACAGGGAGCAAAGTAGATTCCCTTCAATTGAAAGATGGCCAAATAACATACCACAATGTGCTCTGGAAAAAATGATAAGGATTTCAGAGATGCACAGGAAGTCAAGTAAACCATGAAGAATGAAGCAAACAGAACAAGAAAAACAAAAACCACGACTAAAACAATTGAAAGAATAAAAAAATTGCTACTAAACACTGTGTGACTTTATTGACCAAAACATTTGGCCCTAGAGAAGAGCTGAGAAAATGCATCTCCCTTCCTTCCTTCTAGAAGGGGGTATATTATGGATGTGGAATATTACATATACTATCGGACTTGGTGTATGTGTTGGTTGCTTTTCTTTGCTGCCTTTTTTTTCTCCTTCATTTAAATTTTTTGTTATAAATATACTGGGAGCCTGAACATTGGAACTCTATTTGTGGGGTATGTGAAGTACACTCTGCCTGCTGCCAGTCCACATGAGAGAAGCTGGGGGACCTGCTGCTTTCAGAAAGGCATGATCATGTGTAATAGAGGGGTTCTGCTTTCTGATTTTGAGCACGCAAAGACATTCTGTAACTGGTTTCTGTCTTCTAACCATAGGGTGATGAACCAACATTAACTGGTACCCTTGTGTCATGGAGGAGGCAAGGACTAATGCAATCCACTCGTGGGGAGAGATGCCTCAGACCTTTATCTCCCCATCAGGGCCTTCTTCCCATGGGCTTACATAGTCTTTACCTCCTCACTCGAACACAGCCAGAAAGAAAGAACAAGAGACTGGCTTTGGCAAGTTAATACCTTTTAAATGTACTCCAGTTTCAGGTCAGCAGCCAATCAACAGACTTCTCTTCACCTCATGGTTAGCAGACTGGAGCCAGTTATAGAATATCTTGCACATGTTCCAAACTAGGAAGCTGAGGCCTTGCATTTTATCTTGTCATGCCTTCCTGGACCCAGGTTCCTTAGCCTCTTGCATATGACCTGGCAGTGGGCAAAAAGCATGCTATTTACACTCTGAGAAAGGAGCTACATGGGCCAGGCCCCTATTTCTTAAGTGCTAGGTATCTCAGTGGGTAGAATTAGGGAAGCAATATATTTGGTAACAAAGTTGGTATAAAAACAAAAATAATAACAAAAAAAAGAAATGATTCACTGGGGAAAAGTATAATTGTGCATTTAATATTCTGTGTTAGATTAAAACAATGCCAGGAACAATTTCAGTTATCTAACGTACTGAAAAGTTTCATTTGAGAATATAATCCATAGAGTTACTGTATTGATCCACCCCTCCAAACATGTCACATTCCTAAAATGAGATTTTTTTGAGAGGAAAAAAAATGCATATAATGGTAACACTGAAAAATAATTACAGATAATTGAAAAATATTTTAATTTCCTATGAAAATGAAAAATGTTTTAATTCAAATAAAATTGAGTGTGACTATAGACAATACTGAAGTTTTATTTATGCCGATTTGAAGGTTATATTTGGACACGTCCAATATGTATTACACAGAAGTGTTTCCAACATATTATGAAATATAGACTGGGAAATATGAACCTCATAAAGATCTACATCTCTTTTTGAACCAGATGTGTTATTTCACATGGAAAGTGCAAAGCCTACAAGCTTTTGGGTGAGTACCGTGGAAAAATGGACAGTCTTTTTCTTCCACTGTGTCCCTAAAGACCTTTCTTCTCTCTTTACTGGCAAAGACCTCCATAAGGTTTTAAATAATCTCTGTTCTCCACAATGTTCTTTCTGGGCTCAAGTCTATTTAGGAGATTTTTGTAGAAATTCTCCCTTTTATATTGCTTACCTGCTTCCATCTCTGAGTCCCCAGGATGCTTTATAGCTTCTTCCTAGGTAGAGCTCTACCTGTCCTGCCTAATTTTGATCTTTATCTGTTTTTCCATGCTTTTTTTTTTTTTTGCATTTTGGAGGGGGGAGGGCAGGGCAATTGGGGTTAAGTGACTTGCCTAAGGTCACACAGCTAGTAAGTGGTAAGTATCTAAGGCCGAATTTGAACTCAGGTCCTCCTGACTCCAGGGCCGCTGCTTACTCACTGAGCCAACTAGCCGCCCCGTTTCCATGGGTTTTTTTACTTTCATTCAAGACCTTCCTTCCTTCTTTTCCCCACTATCATCCTCTTCCTCATCTGCTTTATCATCCTCACAATTATTGACATTTGCAAAACTTTTGATCTCCATACACAGAATGATGCCTATTGTCCAAAAGTACCCACTCTACTGTTTTCTTTATCAAAATCTCCTTCTTAGAGGCATCCTTTAGGCTACAGACAGAACCTAAAAAGGATATAAGCTCCATGAGAGTGGGTATCATTGGATCATAATATCATGGAATCCCAGATTCAGACCTGGAAAGGAATTAGAGGCCATCTAGTTCAAGTCGCTCATTTTATAAACGAGGAGACTGAAGTCTAGAGATTAAATGACTTCTCCAGGAATATCCAAGAAGACAGCAACAGGATTTGAACCCAGATCATCTGAAAACTGAGTTCAAATCCTGCCCCAGCTACTTCCTAGCTGTGTGACCCTGAGCAACTTAACTCTGTTTACCTTAGTTTCATCACCTTGGCCTTCCTCAAATCTAGAAATGAGATTTGAACCCAGGTTCTCTGACTCCAGATCCATTGCTTTTCCAATGATAGTTGTATTTTCCCCAACACTTATGTAGTGAGAGTTTGAGGGAATCTCAAACCCCTTCCATCTCCCATGCAGCTGTAGCTATGCTGAACCCAAGGGATTCTCCTTCCCTAGCCCCTTTTTCATTTAGCCCTACCTAGGGCTTTGTGACCCTGATGGTTTGAATTATAAAAATATTGGCCTGGGGGCAGGAAGGGAGTCAGAAATGTTTCCAGGTGCTTAAACTAACTGCCAGTTAAACTTCCTTCAGTTACTGACTTCCATAGGGGAGCTATGTTTTAGATCCTTTCATCCTAGCATTATGTGTTTTTTAAAATGAGTTTTTAATTGATGTGTGTTTTTTTTTAACTTTAGGTTTTAAAGTAATGTATATTGGATGTTAAAATCTGAAGTTTAAAAACACACACAAAATCAAAATACGTCAAATTAAACTCATCAGAAAAAACACCACATAATACTAGTAATGTATATTGGATTTGGGGGCTAGGTGACACAGTGGGTAGAGCACCAGGTCTGGAGTCAGGAAGACCTGAGTTCAAATCCAAACTCAGACACTTGATAGCTGTGTGACCCTGGGCAAGTCACTTAACCCTCTTTGCCTCAATTTCCTCATCTATAAAATAAGCTGGAGAAAGAAATGACAAACCACAAAATATCTTTGCTAAGAAAACCCCAAATGAGGTCATTGAGAGTTGGACACGACTGAACAACAAATATTGGATTATGAGGGTTCACAAGTACCTATTGCATTTTAAACAAGAAACTTTTTATTGGAGGGTGAAGGCAAGGCGATTTGGGGTTAAGTGACTTGCCCAAGGTCACACAGCTAGTTAAGTGTGGAGTGTCTGAGATGGGATTTGAACTCAGGTGCTCCTGACTTCAGGGTCTGTGCTCTATTCACTGTGCCACCTAGCTGCCCCAAACAAGAAGCATTTTGACCCTGAATTTTCAGCTTAGCCCACAGCAATCTAGTTTAGTGTTCTGCACAAATCAGGCACTTTATAAATTTTTGGTTCATATCTGTTGGTGAACAAAATTTAGTAAATGTAGCCCTTGATTTTACTAGTTACTCCCTTGCCAACACTGCAGCCACTAGGTGGTACAGTAGATAGAGGGCTAAACCTGAAGTCAAGAAGACCTGAGTTTAAATGTGACTCAACATAGTTCCTAGCTGTGTGACCCTGGACAAGTCCTTTAACTTCTGTTTGCTTTGGTCTCATTCCTTGAAAAATGGAGATAATAATAGCACCTTATTCCAGGATTGTTGTGAGGATAAAAGGAAACAAGATTTGTGAAGGCTTTTGTAAACCTTAAAGCACTATCTATAAACATGCTGGCCATCGTTATGTATTTTGTGTTTAATTTTCCAGTTTGTTTTTCTCTTTGTATGCCCAGAAGCCTCACACAGTACCTGGCTCATAGTAGATGATTAATAACATGAAACTGAATTGAATTGAATAATGAATACAAAGGAACTGGAAAAAAAAAAAAAACCTGTCTTGGAAAGTAAATGGCACCAAGTACATCCATATGGGAAGTTTAATATCTCTAAGGTCAACTGTCAGGCTAGCCTAGCTCCTTTTTGTGAGTAAGGGCTCACACACAGAGGCACACAAGCTATTCTCGCCCTCGGTCCTCTCTGTTGTAGGTCTTCGGATTTCACCAAGCCAAAGGCTCCATTACCCCAAGCTCAGCTAAGTAGAGAGCGGCTTGAGAAATGATTCATACTCAGACCTCTAGATGTCAGCATCACACAAGGTCTAGCCAAGTGAGCGACTAGGAGATATTTGCTAAACATTTCATATGGTGTCAGAAGAAGAGTCCCACAAGCTTTGCCCAGATCGATCTTCTTTTCATAGACCATTTCGATATTCATAGGATCACAGATTCAGAGCTGAAAGGGACTTTATAGGGCATCTAGTCTATTTTTTATTTCTTTTAAAACTCTCAGGATTCACAAAGAAATTCTGACTCAATAAAAGGTACTCCTTCTATCTTTCTGAAAGAGACTGGATTTTATAAAAATCTTCTCATGTCAGCAGTGACAGAGCTGAGCCGAAGTGAAAGGAAATAACTTTGTGTAACACCGTGTCGGCGATCAGTCTGTCTGTCTGTCCTCCAGGGCTGTTGGGAGACAGTGAGATAGTATATACTTACATTTTGTAACTGTTGAAATCTTAAACTAATGTTATATGTGTGTACACAGGATCATAGATTGATGAGAGAGATAGGTAGATTACATATATAGACATAGGTGAATAGGTAGATAGAGATAGGCGGGTTACATATGTATGTATGCATGTATGTATTGTCTATGTGCATATGTGTGTACATGTGTTATGTGTGCATATGTATATATGTATATGAATATAGACAGATGGATAGGTAGATTATATAGATATTGGTAGGTTCATAGATTATATAGAGTTAGGTAGATAGCCAGCTAGAGATAGGTATATTTAAAAAAATTTTATTAAGTATTTGCTATGTGCCAGGCACTGTGCTAAGGGGTAAATATATAAGTATTTTGTATTTGAATTTTGAATATAAGTAAGACAGCCTTTGTCCTCAAGGAGCTAACTTACATTCTAATGGAGAAAGGCAGCATCTAAAAATGGAACTGGAAGGGTGGAGGGAAGGGAGTGTTCATTGGAGATGGCTGAGGAGTGGCATGATGCCTTGGTGCTGGGCATCCCAAAGGTGGAGTCCAAGATTCTGATGGGAGGGACATGAGAATGACGGCAGGTGTGTAGGCAGCATGGTGTGGAGAAGTAGGTTGATTTTCAAATCTAACTCTCATTTTACAGATGAGGAAAGTGAGTCCCAGAGAGGAGACAGTACTTTCCCAACATCACAAGGTGATAATTAGAATTTGAAGTCAGGTCTTGCCTTTTAAAGTGGGTACTTTAGGTCCTGCTTCATAAGAAAGATGCCCTTTGGGGAGATATGAAAATTCTGTCTCCAATTACAAACGTCCTCTGTACTTAGATGTTGCTAGAACTGGAATCGGGGAAAGCCTCCACCTAATGGCAAGAAATGCCTGTTAAATATGTTTTATTCTAGAATAATTTGCTCTGTTCTGCAGTGGACACACCCACTATACAAGCTGTTACAGCACATGGGCCTTTGAAAAAGTACATCCCAACCAGTCATTTTCTGATGCTTTTGAATAGGCCCAAGGATATAGTTAGACAAGAGAACATGCAGCTTTTATCACCCACCCACTCAGTATGTCCAAGAAATGTGCTGTACAGCATAGTTAGCTCACTGAAGGCTATAGCTGGCAACTGTGCAATAGTTCAGCCTTCTAATAGCAATGCAATTACCACCAACTTCTCACTTTCAACATAACTTCAATCCAGGAGTGCAACTCCTCTCCTTTGAATAGAGAAAGCACACAAATAGGGAGGGAGGGAAGGAAAGAAAAAAGGAAGGAGAGAGAGAGGAAGGGAAGGAAAAAGGAAAGAGGAAGGGAGGGAAGAAGGGAAGGAGGAGGAGAAGGAAAGAAGAAATACTTGAGAAATGCTTACTAGGTGTCAAACATTGTGCTAAGCTCTCAAACATAAAATACAAGAAATACAAATACAAGGGGAAAAAAGAGTCTTTGTCCTCAAGAAGCTTACATTCTAATGGGAAAAGAAAACATACAAAGAGGAAGTGAAAGGCTGGGAGTGTGTGAGGAGAAGTAGGTTGACATCCGAGAGTCAAGAATAAGGCTAGGAAGGGAATGAAGGCCAGTCTGGGAACCTCCACAAAATGCAGGCTCCAGGAGGGACTTCCAGTGGGAGAAGAGGAAAGACCTTCCAGAGGGATATTCCAGGTTGAAAGGGCTATGAGGATAGCCTTGGATGTTGCAGGGCAAGGAGGTCCCAGGCACTTAGGAAAATATGCCAGGATGAGACAGCATGGTTTAGGCCAGGAACAGGGCTGGGAGGGGAACGTGTTTGTGAAGGCGTGGAGGTGGTAGGAGATCTGGAATCAGGAGGACCTGAGTTCAAATCCCAGTCAGACACTATGGAGTCTAGACAAGTCACTTAATCTCTCTCAGTTTCAGTTTTCTTATCTGTCAAATAGGTTAACAGTTTTGCTATAAGGATCCACATGATAAATCAAATCTACGGAAAGTACTTTAGAAACCTCAAGGTGCTACATAAATACTAGCTATTGTGATTAAACTAACTAAAAGGATTTTAAAAAGCAATCTTGTATTATATCAATCAAAATTTAAACAACAGGTATTAATAAGGGAAAGGAAAAGTGGACATGAGATTCTTTTCTGCTTTCATTGTGATGCAAAAATTTTTGCAGAGGGGAGGCCAGGTAGCACAGCGAGTAAGAGCACCGGCTCCAGTGTTGAGAAGACCTGGAGATAGAATCCCGGGCTCAGACACTTAGCACCCACCCAGAAACACCTGGCGGTGTAACCTTGAGCAAGTTACTTAACCCCAATTGCTTAAGGGTGGCCAGGTGGCTCAGTGAGTAAGAGTACTGGCTCCAGTGTTGGGATGACCTGGATCAAATCTGGGCTCAGATACTCATCACCACACCCAGAAATAACTGGCTGTGTAACCTTGAGCAAGTTACTTAACCCCGATTGCTTAAAAAAAAAAATCTTTTTGCAGATATGATCAATGGGGTCAAATGGTTAGGACTCTTAGTAGTTATTATGATCGCCATTATCATTTTTATCTTTGTTTCTGTTTAGACCTGTTATTTTATCCATCTGGGGAGCTCTCCTATGGAACTGCCCAGCATCAATGCAGATGAGCAAATAATGGTGACTTCTACTAGTCTTAGAGAACTGCCTTGAGTGCTAAGAGGTTCGATAATCTGCCCATGGTCAGATACAGTTAGAATGTTTCAGAGGCAGACCTTCAGCATGTGTCTTCTGTTATAGAGGCTGGCCCTTATCTATTATGGCACACAGCTTCTTTTTGCTTAAGCACTAGGGAAAATTACTTAGGGGCTTTTAGGTTTATCTGTCCTGTTTTTCAAAGACTTACAGAAAGCACTGCTTGTCCCAACACAATTCCATCAATAAAGCCAAGGAGAAGCCAGTTTTAGGCCCTGTAAGGCAGAAACAATGCTAACCTTGTTATATCCCAGATCCTGGGATATAATTTTCACCTAATGCCTAACAAAAGAATCTTAGAGTCAATCAGAAGGAACTTCAAAGATCTTCTAGGCCAATCCCCACTCAGAGCAGGGAAGACATTTCAAAATGCTTTCCCAGCTTCTGTTTCAATGCCTCTAGTAATGGAGAGCTATAGATTATAACTTCCTTTGGAAGGATAGAGAATGTTTTATGCTATTTAACCCCAGCAGGGTCTGGAAATAGATATAATGATAATCACAAGAGCTAGCATTTATATAGTACTTTAAGGTTTGCAAAGGGTTTACAAATATTATCTCATGAGATGCTTACAATAGCCCTGGTAGGAAAGTGTCATTATTAGCCCCATTTTTACAGATGAGGAAACAGACACGAAGAGAGGTCAGATGACTTGATCAAGGAAGCATCTGAGGAAGGAATTCAGCTCAGGGCTTCCTGACTCCAAGTCCAACTTTCTATCCACTATGGCAACCTAGCATTCAATAAGTATGTATGAGTCAATCAGTTAAAGATGACCTGAGTTTACTGATACGAAAATAAAAGTGGAAAATGATGATTTGTCCAGTGTCAAGCAGGAAGTTAAGAGGAACTTAAGTTAGTAGAAGGATGGAGTCTGAGAGATCACCCTATGGAGGAAATTAAGTTAACTTTCAGTCTATCTTCCTTATTTATTTATATTAGAATATATGCTCCTTCATCAATGGTCAAGTTTGGCCTCCAAAGGAAAAAAAAAAAAGAGTTCAGAAAATTATCCCCTCCCTTCTTTGCAGAGGTGAGAAATTATGGATTTGAACATTGCATCTACTGTCAGACAGAGACAATTCATTGGTTAGTTTTACTGATCTGTTTTTGGTCTCTTTCTTTTAAAACCTTTGTTACAAGGAGAAGGGAAGGAGAGAAAATTATTTGAAAATGAATGTGATATAAAGACAAAAGGTATCAATAAAAGCAGGCTATTTAGTTTAAAAAATTTTAATTTCCTTAAGGGTAGATATCATTTCATTTTCTTTGTATTTTCAGAACCTAACACAGTGCCAAGCATAGAAAATGCATAAAAGAACAAAAACAAATATTATTGATTCCTTTTGTACTAAGTCATTTCAATAATGCCCTCCTAGACCATACCCTTCCTTGTGAAAAACAAAAATAATTAACCAAAAAAATCTCATACAGTGAGTAACTGCATCTGACAGCACATATAATACTCAATCCTTTTAGTCACCCCACCATAATGGAAGAAGTATGTCTTGTTATCTTCAATTACTCAAAATTGTATTTCCCTTAAGTCACTGTACATTTTGTTCTTGGTTCTGCTTAATTCACTCTGTATCAATACATACAAAACTTTCTATATTTCTCAGAATTCTCTGATTTTATCTTTTTTTTTTTACTGTAAACTAATATTACATTCATCATACCAAGATTTTTAACTATACATTCCCCAGTTGACAGATGCCTACTTTGCTTCTAACAAGTTTCAAAGAGGCTGATAAGTGGTGCAGTGGATAAGAATGCTAGACTTTAGATCAGGAAGACCCAAGCTGAAATATAGCCTCAGATACCTCCTAGCTGTTTGGCCTTGGGAAGTCACTTAACCTCTGCCTCAGTTTCCACATATATAGCACCTACTGCTCAGGGATATTGGGAAGATCAAATGAGGTAATATTTGTAAAGTATTTTGTAAATCTTAAAGCACTATGTAAATGATGGCTATAATTATTAATTCTTTGCTTCCATAAAGGAGCTGATAGTAATTTTTTTGCCTAATTCCAAAATGATAACCAGAACAGTTAGACCACTTCACAGCTACACTAACAGCATAATATTGTGCCTGTTTTCCCACGGCTCCTCCCACATTGTTTCATACCATATTTTATCTTCCTTGACCAGTGTCAGATGAAACTTCAGGATTGATTTAATTTTAATTTCTCTCATTATTAGTGATTGGTAGCAGACTGTCCCTTTGCCATTTGCAGCTTGCAAATCTTTTTTGAAAACCATTAAAATTCTCTAATCACTTATCTATTGGGAAATAGTTATTAGTGTTATATCTTTTAATCAATTTCCTATATATTTGGAGTATCAGTTATTAGTGTTATATCTTTTAATCAATTTCCTATATATTTGGAGTATCAAATTTTATCAATGATACATGATGGAAATAGTTTTTGTACTATCATTTCTTTTCAAATTCTGTCTTCATTTATTATATTCATGCAAAACCTTTTTAAACCTAGCTGAACAGCTAGATGATACAGTGGATAGAGCCCTGGGCCTAGAGTAGTTCAGATCTGATCTCAGACACTTAATAACTGTATGGCATGAGGCAAGTTACTTAATTGTTATCTGCCTCAGTTTCCTTCGTTGTAAAATGGAGATAATAATAGCATCCGCCTCCCAGAGTTGTTGTGAAGATTGTAAAGGATTTAGGACAGTGCCTAATACATAGTAAATGCCATACCTTAGCTATTATTAGTCAAATTTTATATTTTTATCTTTTGTGATCTCTATCCCTTGTTTAGTTAAGAACTTTCCCTTTAGCAACAGTTGGGGAGGACACCTCAACTTCTCTTCTAATTTTTATGGTGTGACCTTTTGGATTCAGGTCACGTAGTCATTTTGTGTTTATTGACTACTAACAAGGTGTTAGTCTGAACCTAATTTCTGCCAAACTGATTTCCAATCTTTCTAAAAGGAAATCCTCCCCAAAAGGAGTCCTTCCCTCAGTTACCTAAGTTCTTGGATTTATCACACCCTTGGTTGCTATTGTAAATTGTTTCTGTTTCTTATCATCTGCTCCTGTCCTTCTTTTCTGTGTTTTTCAACCTGTACCAAATAATTTTGAGGATAGAGGTGGCATTTAGGAAATATCTGTTTTATTGCTGAATTAGCTGTCAAGAAACAGCCTTTTAAAAATTTTACCTTGAAGTGTGTGAAAGAAGAGGTTTATCAGAGGACATACTAAGTAAAGAAAGGTCTGTGGAATGCACATGTGCAGAGGTTCCCAAATCAGGGTGTACCCCACTGGAACAATAGGTGGGTGGTGGTGGTAGAGTCAGGTACAACTGGGGGCTTTGAATAAAAATAAGGGAGTAATGGAAGCATAAGGAAAGAAGAGAAGAAAATTTCAAAAACCCATTTGGACATGTTTTATCTGCTGTGTAACAGAGTTAAAGCGGTAGTGATTACATTATTTCCCAAATAAACACACGAAATATAAATTATAACAGATCAGTGTCAAGTCCACCGACCAGGTCTTAACAAGCAAGTGTTGGCAGGTGAGCATGTCACACACTGTTGGGAAGTCCTGCATGTACAGGCAGGAATATGTGCCTGTAATGACTTGTAATGACATGCAAAGATGTATTGCACCATCAAAACTTCAATGCAGGAAAACCCTCAAATTTACAAAAAATAATTAAATTTAACATGTGTCATTTAAAATATTTTATATTTTTTAAAATGATGCAAATTTTAAAAAAACCTGTTAAAGGTTTAAAGATTTCCAGGGTGGAACTAAGTATTTTTTTTTTTTTTGCTTTTTGTTTGGAGGGGAGAAGCCAGGGCAATTGGGGTTAAATGACTTGCCCAAGGTCACATGGCTAGTTTTTGTGTTAAGTGTCTGAGGCCAAATTTAAACTCAGGTCCTCCTGACTCCCAGACCTGGGACTGTATTCGCTGGGACTGTATTCACTGCGCCATCTAGCCACCTCTGAATATTTTTTTTTAAGAGAGAAGTAGGCCAAATACGTTTGGGAACTTATATATGGATGATTTGGTGCTAAGGTTATCTGGTTATTTTTTTTGCCTTTGATTCTTTGAGGATGGTCTCTTCCCTAGGAGGGCATGTGGTAAACTATAGTGAAGAAATCTTTGTTAATGTGCTTAATTAAGCAGCAGTAATTGCTTTTCAGTCACATACAACTCTTTGTGACTCCATTAGAGGTTTTCTTGGCAAACATACTAGTGTGGTTTGCCATTTTCTTCTCCAGCTCCTTTTTCAGATGAGGAAACTTATAATGGGGTTAAGTGACTTGCCCAGGGTCACAAACCTAGTAAGTGTCTGAGGCCATATTCAAACTCGGGAAGATGAGTCTTCTTGATTTCAGGCCTAGAACTCTATCCACTGCACCACATAGCTGCCCAGAAGGGAGCACAGAAGCTATCATATCCAACCGCTTCATTTTCCAGATGAGGAAACCGGAGATAAAGAGAAGTAAAAAAAAAAATGTCTAAGGTGATTGACCTTGTAATTGTCTGTGGTAGGATCTGAACCTTGGTCTCCCTGACTCTAAATACAATTCCTTATCCACTGCTCTACACTGCCTCTCAAAGATGTTTTCCTTCCTTCCAGATGGCAACTCTGATCCCAGTTCACAGAACCATCTTCTGATTCTCATTCAATGTCTTCAGGAAGGTCCTTCCTGTGTTCCTTGTCTGTGTAACACCGACCTCCCACACGCCTACACCCACACCCCAAAGGCGGGTGAGTACAAGGGGAGTGCATGCCCAGAATTTCACAAAAGTCGGCCTCCTCTCTACTGCCTTTCCAAAGGGCCAAGGAGCCAGGATGGGCATTTTTCATTCTCGCTTTTTCCACCAGATAACAAATACATCTTCCCTTCCCCTCCAGGAACCAGAATGGGGGGAAAGGATAGATTTCCCTGCCTCTGCATTTCCTGGGAAGACTAGAAAGCTTTCTTTGGCAAGTCCTTCCTCTTCCAAATGCATGTGAGGGAGGCTATTTCAAATCAGCAACAGGAACATTAGTAACCACAGTGTTACTAACCTAACGGAAGACCGTTGCATGTGAGTGACTAATAAACACTTTGAGATGATGATGAAAACATTAGAAAAAGCAGCTTTGAATCAAACTTAAAATATACGCTCTGCTAAAATGATTTGTTTCAGGACGACAGCTGTCCCCTTGATTACCGTCTGCATGACTACTACCCAATTCCACTTATCATCAACTTGTCAGTTTGCCTGCATCTATCCAATTTCAGTTTAAAGAGCTCTTCTGTCCTCCCTGCAAATGTGGCTGTTTATTCATTTCCTTGTTCTGCCACAATCTATACCTGGGGAAATGAGTCCCCCTGGACTTGGCTTTCCTTGAAGGCAGCTTGTTGCTCTCAATCAGGGAGTGACAAGGAAGGGCTCCATCTTTTCCCTTTAGTCACTGTCCACAGTTTGGATGTCATTCTGTCTGCTAAATACATATCTTCAAGGATTTTGTTTGCATGGCCTATCCAGGACTAGAATGGAAAACCTGTAAGTGTTCATTTCTTTTTTGTTTCTAAGTGTGATGGGATAATGATGATAAATATTTATTAGGTGCCTTGAAAAATATAATAACAGGAATTGAAGTTCAAAACACAGTTTCTTCTGATTCCAAGACTGTCTTGAAAAGTGGAAAATAATGCCTTTAACATAATTTCAGCTGTTAGCTTTGGTCAGGGTGCAGTGACAAAGGGTAAGTGGACCCTGGGTAGCTCACCATTAAAGATGGATGGAAAGAAAGATAGGAAAATGGCAAGTTTGGTCTAGGATCACCCAGGAGGCCCCAAATTATATGGCATTTAGGTCTGAACTATAAAGGAGACAGTCCTTGGATTGGGCCAGACTGGGCTGTGCTTTTTTCTAGACCTAGCTAAGCTAGTGCAGCTTGTTAATGCAGGAGCCTTGGTGATGTCACCAGCACACAACATGAAACAAGCTGACAGGAAGAAAAACAAGAGAGCTTGAAAACCTGAATCCACATGTTGAAGGCTGAAGCAAATTAACATATACTGGTGGTTTGTGTGCATTTGAATTTGACAGCTTTGAAACATGAGCTGGTGAAAGAGGAAAAAAGAAGTCAAAAAGTCAAGCACAGACCCGAAGGCAGGATTGTTCACTGGCATCATAAAACTTAAATAATTCAACTAAATTCCATTCAACAAACATTTATTAAGCACCTACTCACTACTTAGGTGCTAGGAATACAAATAGAAAAACAAAATCCAGAGTTATTTGACTGTAGTAGAAGAAGAATTTAGGTGATAATTACAGTAGCTACCCTCCCTCTTACATTGCCAGGATCATAATAAACCTATCAGTCTTTTATTTTAGGGGAACTCTCATTTTAGGTATAACCCTCAGAACAAAACAACATCACCAAGACATTCTGAACTATTCTAGCTTTCCATATACTGTGATAAAGACAAAAATCAAAATAAAATTCCCCTCCCAACCTCCTCAACACCCTTCTGGTTATTTGACCAGAACGGGTAACAGTGATTAGTGACATGGCCTTTCCCCAGACACAAGGAGTCAATATCTTAGGAATTCCAGAGCAATTATTCCAGGATTATATTCTTCTCTCCTGCATATTACTAATGGTGTCTGAAGCTGACCTATTATTAGACATTCCTCTCCCCCTCCTTCCCCCAAAACAAAACAACTCCACTATGATTAGGCCCATGAACACTAAATGATTCATGACAAGGAACAAATGTTTTATAAAATAATGTAAAAACCAGAGTACTGAGGTAGAATTCTAGGAAACAGGATATATAGACAGCTGTCACATGCTATAAAAACACACATGCATTACTTGTTTACACAGGAGAAAAGGTAGATCTTGATTCTCTCTTTAAAAAAAAAAAAGAAAGCCTACTATAAGCAACGACAGCTAGAAAAGCTAAAACCAGAGGGGCATTTTATCTTAGCAGTTGTACTAGAGAATTACAGTCCAGAAGATATTTCCCCACCTCTCCTACTGGAAACATTGATTGAAGAAGAAAAGATCCCATCAAAACACATGGTACAGGCTTTTAAAGGTATTTATCTTTCTATTGTAAATTCAATTTTAGAGGTTGGTATAGAACTTTCACTTATATTACCCAAGTGATGGATGTTTCTACCTTTTGTGTACTGAAGCTCTCTTTGTGAAAAAAGGCTGCATGTGGAGGATTTTAGTTTTAATTTGGAAGCAAATACTTCCATTTTTTTCCTGTTAGTGGTTTTTATAGTATCCAAACCAACAATAATAACAGGACACTTTAAGGTTTGCAAAGTGCTTTACATCTTATCTCATTTGAACCTCACAACAACCGTGGGAGACAGATGCTTAAGGAAATTTAGGCAGAGAGAAGCTAAGTGTCTTGCTAAGTGTCAATACAACTAGTAGTTGTCTGAGGCAGAATTTGAACTGATCTTCCTCACTCCCCTGTGCCACCTAACTGTCCTTACATTTCTCAGGTACCTACCACATACAAGGCAACTCTGTAAGTCAATAAGTGGTAGAGAAGATTTTGTAGAGTAACTCTCCTTGCCAGGAATTCGCTGTAAGCTTTGAGCTAACAAGTGTGTGAACTATGAAATCACAAGTCTGATCTCACAAAAAATGCACAAGTCACTCAGGATACAAAGAAAAAACAGAAAACAGTTCAATAATAGTAATAATAATGACAATAGTAAATAGAGAAAATAGCTAACATTTATATAGTGCCGTAAGGTCTGGAGTGAGAAAAATAGCGAGATAGATAGATAGATAGAAAGAGATAGATAGATAGATAGATAGATAGATAGATAGATAGATAGATAGATAGATAGATGGAGAGATAGTTATCAGATCTTATATAGACATCTCATGTCTACATATATAGATATATAGATCTTAATCTAGATAAATATAAAGATATATCTATCATCTCATTTGATCCTCATAACAGCCCTGGTAGGTAATTGCAAATATAATCTCTATTTTATAAATGATGAGTGATAAATGAAGCTAATACAGGGTAAGTGATTCACTCAGGGTCACAAAACTAAGTATTCCTGACTCCAAGTCCAGCATTCTATTACTCTGTAACAATATAAAAATAAAACATCTGTGTTCAATTTTATCACTAAAAAGTATATATGCATATACACATATATGTATATATGTGTGTATGTATATATATATATATATATATGTGTGTGTGTGTGTGTGTGTGTGTGTGTGTGTATTTCTAATAGAAATATTATGTCCCAACATTTTAAAGCCAATGAGCTTTCAAATACCAGTGTCTTAACTCTGTTACAAATATTGACCCCTTAGGTCAACAAGTTCCATAGAGGATACAACTTCCACCCAGTTTCATATCCCTAACATAAACTAACCAATGATTAACTAATACACTAAAGTATACCAAGTACATGAGAAGCATTTGGTATATAGTGTTTAAAGACTTTCAGTTGATTCTTACTGAATCAAGTTATTTAAATTTCCAATGATTTAAGGTAAGAGGGTCTTAAATATTTTTGTGTCCTGGCCCCACTGGTTGTCTGGTAAAACTTATGGACCTTTTCTAAGAATCATGTCTTAACATGCATAAATATATAGGAATACATACATAAAATATAAAGGAAACCAATTATATTGAAATAAAGATACAATTTTTCCCCATCCAAATTCATGGGCCTCCTAAAATCTACCCAGTGAACCCCAGGTTAAGAACTCCTGCTTTAAGCAAATAATTTTCTTCATGATTTTTTAATGTAGAAGAAAAATATTTTGCCTATTTGTGACTCTTCTTGCTGTTACATGTCCAGCATGCATGTGGGCATGTAGCAAAGGTGCATAGCCACACACTTCTAATTTATACAGAGATTTTCTTTCACTGAAATTCAATAGCAGCAAATCAATTTGTAATTCTAATGGTTTGGATTTCTAACAAAGAAATGAAAGCATGAGCTAAAGGCCCTGCTCTGTCTTTCAGATACACTGACAACTTCCTAAGCACCTTTGTTTGCACTTAGAGGACTGAAAATTAACATCTTTTGCAAATAATACAAATTGTGAGAAAGGTAGTATTGAGTGCTAGGCTTAGAGTCAAGGTCAGGATTGAAATTCTGCCTCTGAAATTTACTAGTCCTGTAAAGGTACTTTTTTTTTTTTAACTTTCAGTGGGCTATAGGCATTGCTCCAAAACTTGAGCTATATACCAATTAGAATCTGAGTTGGGGAAACAAGTTCCTATACCAACATATCAGGATCCTTATTATATTGAAACATAACTGGGTTTTTTTTAGTTAATAAAAGAAATTAATTTCCTTGGCATACTTGTAGAAGTCATCTTAACACAGAATTTCTACTAGAAATGCTATTCTTCTGACTTGTAATTAGAAAATAAATGCTCAACTCCTTATTTCAGAGTAGCAACAAAAGTAATAAACTATCTCACATTGGCCTGGATTTTATAGTCTGATTTCACTTGGAAAATCTAGGTCATGGTATTGATCACATTTGTCTTAGTGGTTTTGATGTCTTCTTGGATCATTAATAGTATTATGAGAATTTATTTCCTTTTATTAAATTTTATTATGCCATTCCTCCTGGAATATTTGGCTAACTGAAATGATTCCTATTCATATTAACCTTATGGTTAAATGGCTAAAGACTGACTCATGGAATGATAGTATTAAGGGAAGACTTTTTACATTCCTGAGATAAGAAACCAAGAGAAGAGGAAGATGGGAATATAGCATCTACAAAAAATTTTAAACCCTGCCAAAGTGATTTAGCTAACTCAAATCATGGAATAATTTCTCTGATGATGAACCTTTGGGTATCTTTGTGACATGTAAATTTCTCCCCCTTGATTAGCCTATTATTACTTCTTTAAAAGAAGTAGAATGTAGCCTTATGATCTTGGAAGTGTAGGATTTTGTAAACTCAGTATTTAAAACTGTAACATCTTTTTACTAATTTGTTCTTAGTTTGTTCAGTCTTAATTAAAGGAAGCATGAGATAATGAACATTTGACTAGGTCTGTGTGACCTTTATAGCCTAAAAGGCCACAGAGACTTTTATGTTAAAAAAAATTGTCTTGCTGACAAAATTTCCCCATAAAATCCTTGTTAGAAACTCCATTCTTTGTTCAGTGTTATTTTTTCTGAATCCTGAAACTATGCCTAAGCATAACAAAACCTAGGCTTTTACATTTTGAGGTTTCTTTTTTTTTTTTTTTTGGAGGGGGGAAGGCAGAACAATTGAGGTTAAGTGACTTGTTCAAGGTCACATAGCTAGTAAGTGCCAAGAGTCTGGGGTTACATTTGAACTCAAGGTCCTCCTGACTCCATGTCTGGTGCTGTATTCACTGTGCCACCTAGGTGCCCCAAACCTAGGCTCTTACCTCTATAACTTCTGATTGTGATAGACTTATTTGGCAGCAGTTACCTATCACACAAATTGGAGATATTTCTCCCATGACAGTAGACTTTTGGTTAGTTCCTTCCCTTGTCTGTGATTTTGAGGTAGTGAAGACATGACAAGTCTTAAAACTTCCTTAATCTCCTCCCTCCCTACCAAGATTCATTCATTCCCAATAAAATGCACGGTCCTTGAGATTGTTTCATTTTTTGTCTTTGTTATCTCTAGCACTTTACACACAATAATAACTAGCTTTTAAGCTAGTATTTATACGGTACCTTAAAGTTGAACAGTTTATACACTAACTCATTTGAGCTTCAGAAGCACCCTGTGAGGTGGGTGCTGTTATTATTGCCATTTTACAGATGAGAAAAGTAAGGCAGAGACTGAGTGATTTGCATACAGCTAGTAGGTCATACAGTTAGTTAAGTGTCTTAGGTAGGATTCAGATACAAGTATTCCTGATTCCAAGTCGGCACTCACTCTACCATTGTGCCTCTGAAGCTGCCTTCTTACATTTACTTGTTGATTGATAAGATCTTAAGTTCATATAGAAGTGGAAGGGACCTTTAAAAGTTATCTAATCCAATCTCATTTTACAAATAAGGAAACTGAGACCCAGATTTTGACCAAGGTTAAATGGAGCTGTTTCCATGATACCACAATGCAATGAGAGAATATAATTGACCAATATCAGTGGCTGTAATTGAGTGATGGGATGAATTTCAGGTATTGCTACCCTTAAAGTGACGTGTTGAACAAGTTACTGCATATCTCATACAAACTAAAATTTCCCTTGGTCTCTACTACCTGGATATGTAAAGGATATGTGATTTCATCAATGGAGGAAAGTCCTAAATGTAGGAAATCTGCTTTTGCAGATCAAAATCCCCAATGATGCATGTATCATTTACTTAGTAGAGAAATCCTAGGAATTGTCTTAGGAACATATAGATTAGTAATACACCCAGTCTCACTTAGCTAGCGTAAAGCCAAGGATTTGAACCCATCTTCCAAACTCTAAACCCAGAATTTTGTCCACTACTTTATATTGCTCCTAATAAAAGGAAAATACTCCACAATCACACAGCATCTGTGTGCTTGGGCAGCCAAGGAATCTGATCTAAAAACAGAGGAGCTGACAAAATTACTACTGCTTTGTGCTGTATTGATTTATGTTTTTCTGAGATAAGCCAAACTTTTTTCCCAGAGTCCTATTCACTGACTTCTCCTTTCATTACACTGCTTATGTGACTGAGTCTTTAGCATTTAGACTACTACATGCATGTGGCTGAGTCTTTAGCATTTAGGTTAAATGCAGGTAGCTAGCTAAAATATGGCAGACAACAATTTTTAAATGGTGTAATGGGAATGGGAATATGAAGATCTTCCCTACCTCTTAATAAGCCTAAGGGAATTTGAAGACCTCTGCTTTAAAGATATACCCTGCCTCCTAATAGACTGAATGTAATCACATGGATCCTGTGGTGGGAGGAGTCTGCTGAAGGGTGAAGAGCTCACAAGAAGCTGGGAGTGAGAGCAGCTAGAGTGGAGGGAGGAGAGGACGCATCCCAGGGAGATACTTAGACTTGTGAGTAGATGTTGGTTTGTGGGAAGGCTAAAGGATGCTGTGACTCTCTGTGCTATTGTGGCTTCTTAACATCTTTGCTGCTATGATGGAATCAGCTTACTGGTTTTGGGATTTGCTTTCCTGGTGTCTGAATAAATGTTTTGCTTCTGTCTTCTGTATGAAGAGTTTGCTATATTTTGTGATCGAGCCCTATGTTGGCATATTTATAGTGGCCTTAGGAGCTGTAAACAATGTTGGTGCTACAAGCAGAAGTTGTGCTTTGTACAGAAAACCACACACGAGTGGTGTAGGTGAGGAAAACTGCTGGCAGGGGGGCTGTAATGTTAATGGAATAGGAAGATCTTCCCTGTCCATTAATAGGTCTATGTGGCCACACGTCCCCTTTCCCCTTGGAACAGGAGCCGTGTTCCCAGGTCTAAACGTAGGTATTTCAATCACAGATGTGTTGCTGCTTTCACAGCTGTAATACAGTCTGAGCCACACAGAGCCCATCGGGGGAGGAACCTGCCTAAGGAGGAGCTTGCATAGGGGAGTCTTGCTTGCAGGAAGCCTTTCACACCTTTTGGCACTACACTAATTAGGCACTGAGTCAAAGGGTTGTGGTGTGTTCTGGCACTGAGCCTATTAGTTGAAAACTATATATACTGGGAAGCTGGTATTTTACTTGGGGGGGCTTGCTCATGAGAAAGACCTTTTGATTCCCTGGACGGGACTCTAAGCAGCCTTTTGTTAAGAGCCCCCCATTTACTCAGATGCTGGTGCTCTCCCAGCTCACGGGTATATGTAAATGATTATATTACTTTGTTTAGACAGTTGGAGCCCTGTCTGTTGGATTCTTTCTTGGATACTTACTTCTTTCCACTTAGCTGTACTTCCTTGTCTTCTAATTAAAGTAAAATCATTAATCTCTTTAAAGCTGTCTTTCTTTTAGAAAAGTAGATCAAAGAACCTATGCTAGCAGGCCATCCTGGGTATACTAGGCTGTTTGCTGCTATAGGGACACTCCCTATAATGTATGTTTAAAGCAGCTCACAAACGTTCTTTTGCTGCTAGATTTACCACCAGGAATGCAACTTGTTTTATGAGTAGACAAACAAAGTTAAAGACAAAAGCAGAAATAGGGGCTACAAAGCAGGGGAGAGTGATAGCAAAATGAAAAACACTTGTAAAGAGAAACAGAGCCTGTTTTTTTTTTTCTGTAAAAGGGGTATGTAGTTAGTTCACCTTGCTATATTTTTAAATTATTATGAAGAAAATGTCAAATTGGAATTTTTTATTTAAAAAAAATCTGAACTCTGTTTTGGAGTCAAAGATAATTCTTGTCTGTTTTGATAAAACACTTAAAACCTGTAAAAACAAAAATTTCCTTAACTAAACATTCTGTTTAACATTTTGGCAGCAACAGAAGACTCTAGGGCATCTGATTAAAAGCTACAGAATTTGATTTTTCTCCATCAAACCTCTTTTGCCCTAAAATTGTTTCCAACAGCAACTCACTTGAGAATTTTCCTTTAATGACTGTCCTGACATTTGGGTTTTTTTTTTTTTTTAAGTAATTGGGGTTAAGTAACTTGCTCAAGGTTACACGGTCAGTTATTTTGTGTGAGTGCCAAGTATCTGAGGGCAGAACCGATTGGGTCTCCTGACGCCGGGGCCGGCACTCTTAGTCACTGTGCCACCTGGCTGCCCCGCAACCTTGTTTTTTTAAGACATTGGCCACCACAATACCATGATAATCAAGTTTCATCTCCCTCAAAGTTGTTTCTGTTAAAATGTTTCTCTTTCTTCAAGAGCCAGCTCAAGGGCCCTTCTTCTTTGATGAAGTCTTCATTGATTTCTTCAATACAGCATGATTGCTTATTCCTTATATTTCTTATAGTACTTTGTCTAGCTTGTCCCACTTCTGCCTTTATCAGATTTTACATTGTGACAAATATTCATAAATGTATTTTATTCCCGTATTGGACTATAAACTCCCTGGGGACTAGGACAATGCTATTTTTCATTTTATTATCCCTCACATTTTGTACATATTAGGTACTTTGAAAAAAAAAGTATTGAATTTAATTGACAGTAAGAGAAAGGTCATTATGAGTATGTCACTTGGTGGTTTGGTAGATCCTAAACTAGATATTAAATAGCTATTGAACAGACACAAAGTTTAAGTAACTTGGCAGTACCCTAAAACAGTATGTTCATCCCTCAATGGTCCTAATATAATTTTTTCCAAAAATTAATTATTCACTGGAACTAATGCACTGCCTGATCTACCTGCTTTTACCATTTAATTAATAAAACAAAGGATGGATATATTGCACATCAAATGAATTCAGAAAAACACTCATTTATTATGAAAATGCCAGATTTACTATGGGAAATTAAGAATTCATAGGGAAGACATTTAATCTGGGTCACTGTTTTTTCCAGGATACATGCCATTTGTCCCAAAGCTCTAAAAACCCAACCTCACCCTTCTCCTTCAACTTCACCTTTATGGTTGTTGTTTGCATGGTTTAATGAAATGGGGTATGGATTAAATTCCATTACATCTGATAAAAATATCTTCAAACAGTTTCAAAATTGCAGTATTAGGGCTCATCTATTCAACTAATACTCAAATGGACAAAGACAAAGTTCCTGGACAAGCCCTTGGAATTCACCTTCACCCTACTCACTGACAACCAACCAATGACATACAAGCTTCCTGACTAACCTTTTTGTTTAGGACAGATCCTGGATCAAGTCTCTAGTTTTTATGGAATAGAAATGAATATTGCATATTTTTCTTTTTTTGGTTAAAGTGCTGAATTTACAAATGTCTGGTCTGAGAGTCTAGTTTTTGTCTTCACCAAGTTCTGTGAAATACTTCCCACTTAATAAATCACACAGGGACTTTGGACACAGACTTGGGGGGCATTTCTGCTGCTCTTTCAATTTTGTATAAACTTATTGCTCACAGTCCCAACTGTGTCAGCTCTAAGAGTAAGCCTAACAGTTCAGATAGTCGTCTACATGTGTATGTATGTGTGTATCTGTGTGCCCCTCAAGGAGTTTTTCCAGAGTGCTCTAACAAGATGCCCATATGCAAAGAACATGCCCCATGCAAGGAAGTCCCATGTTTAGCTACCACATACTATAAAAATACAAGTTGTTTACACTAAGAATACTAAGACACAGAAAAGTAAACCCTGCCCAAATGGGAGGATCAACTTACAAAATTTATGAGCAGCTGCTCCAAGTGTGAGTGAAAGGCTATTGCATACCATTAAGCAATTCTCTTCTAAATGCAAAGTCTGCAGACTTATTCTGAGATCAGGATTAGGGGGAAAACTGTATTTATCTGCATTAAGTTGAAATGTTTAAATTTTAAAATAGGTTAAGGTTAAGGTAGGGCCCAGGAGAAGCAGGGTTGGATGAATGGTTACATAGAAAGAAATATTCACTTATATGGAGGTATTAGTATCATTTAATACGACTCATCGATGGATACACAAAATATATCTAACCAAGAGCTCCCTTTTCAAAAAATATAATCCCTTTACAAGAGACAAGAAGTAACTATTGGAGAGGGGTACACTAAAAATATATGTGGGGGTACATACATATAGATCTTCATGTGTATATATATATATATATGTATATACACACACATATGCAATAAATCTCTGTCGTCACAAACCTTTCAGATGTAAGTCAAACAACTTTCTTATAAAGTTCTGATTAAATTAGTGCATGGCCTTCATGATTTAAAACATCTCTGTCAAGCATCTCATGGCATTTAAGTGGAAAAGTTCTCTAAGGAAGAGGAAAAAAACCCTCACATTTTCCAAAATATCATTAGAGTTTTCAATACTCTAGCAAAATTTTCCTCAATTCAAGTCACTTGTATGTTTTACTGTGACAATGAGCTTAGAACAATTTTTTATAGTTTGAAGAGTTACTATTACAATAAGCAGGCTATAATATCAAAGGTTATATTTATGTGGTATTTACAAATAGCAGAAATATCACCATTCCTAGTTATGAGCCATTTTTCTTCATCACCCTACTTATTCCAAGCATCATTTTCTCCCCTTCTTGGCTCAAGAGATGCAAATGTCCTAATAAACTAATTTCAAGGACATGATCTGGGCAGCAGCATTAGCTTAAAGGAAAGCATGTCTAACTAATGTGGGTATATACTGCAATATCATAGGGATGCTACATTTATCATCTGGTGACTGCCATCCACTTATCTTTGAAACTATGAAGGAAAACTATCAGTACCCAGCAAAAAACTCCCCCAAGACATCTCATCAAATGTAGGTAAATAGGAAAATAAGGAACAATCCACCATATGGCCAATTTGATTTATAGGTTTTTGTAATGCCCAGTGGTCCCACATCTTTGGAAAGCACTTCTTCAGTGGCAAGCAAAGTGCTGATGATGCATGTGGCTTTTATCACAGTGATCCATTAGGTAAGCGGCTGTCTGCTGAACACCACACTTGCTCTTCCAAATGTGCTTCTGCCCTCTTAGTTTTCTGTCCACTTTTAAGGCTCTGCCTAGATGTGAAAAGAAAGCAAACACAGATAACCATGATGTCATATTCTATTGAAAAGCAAAACAGTCCTTTTCCATCTCCAACCCACCATTTTTTCTCTGTGATATTGGCAGCAACTTTTCATGGCAAGAGAAGTTGTCTTGGATGAAAAGATGACAGAATTAATCAATAAGAATTTATTAAGTGCTTACTGTGTGTCAGGCAATATGCTTACGGAGACAAAAATGAAACAGTCTGCCCTCAAGGAGCTTATGTTTTATAAACTAATTAATGAGATAAAACCTGAGGTTTGTAACCAAAAGGAAAAGAAAACAAAGCTGAAGTGTAATTCGATTCAATTCAAGAAACTATAATTTATTGAAACTCAGAAAGAGAAAATTAACCTGTCTCCAAATGGCCTAATCCCAGTTCATGTTTCCTATTAATGGGTAAATGATTATAGTACAGAGAGGACCAACCTTAGATCAGGAATAATGAAATATACCAGCTGTGTGACCCTAGGCAAATGGCTTAACTTCTCAGTGACTCAGGCAACTAGGGCTCCAAGTTATAGATGAGTTGTTGATCTGTATCAGAAGAGGAAGTTTCTAAACCACAGAGGTCTCCACGTTAAAAGAATGAAATCACAAGTCCAGACCCAAAGAAAAAAAGTGCCAAGAACTAACTAGGAATACAAAGCCAAAAACAATTCAATCCTCTCCCTCAAAGAGCTTATATATCCTATTAGGAACAACAGGCAAATGTTTGCCCCCATAAAATGTGCCATCCCGATGTTCCATGATGTAATTCCTTTCCAGAGATTTTTCTTCATGGGTGTTGATGAATCTCTAGGGCCTCAGACTGTAACAGGACCTCCTATAGTATCTTACTTTATGAACCATCTATTAATCTGCATGTTCTGATTAATGGTACCCAAAGCTGAAGCAGGGTTTTAATGAGGGGGCAAGTTTTGGAGAAGGAAGTGTTTTGCTTTTAGAACTTTTTCCTTATTTAAGTCTGGATGTCAAAGCCTACTGTCCTTAAATAAACAGAATTCAGGTTTTTATTTTTTTTCCTTTTCATTTGTCTTTCATTGGAAGTGTGAAAGTTTCTCTTCTATTCAGGGACCTGGAAAGTGAAAATTAGTACTTTTTGTGGCTTTCACACCTACTGACACAGACAGCTATGAAGGATGGGAGACATTTTTAGAACCACCTGGCAGGTATCCTAGCTTAATGGAATAAATACATTTCAGTACTGCTGTAAAATGAATTCCCATTAAATCTCTTTTCTATTTGGCTTTCATAGAGAATCAGAAAGTAATGTTCTCCTGGAAAAATTTTGTTAGCTAACTATAATAACTAAAAGGCAAAGTCATTGCCTCAAAGAAAAAAAAAGCTAAAGAAAAAAACATGTTTTCTATAATTTATCAATAATACTAAAAATATTAACAACTACACTGTACTAAATGGAAAAAAAATACAAAATAAAAATAAAGTTTAGTAGCAAAAACTGGCAGACTGGATGTGTTTTACTGTATACTACCCACTCATTGTTCCCACTATTATCCAACTTCAAATCACTTACTAATTCTAATTTTATATCCAAGTGAAATTGTGTAATTTTTTTTGGCTTTGTACATTTCTCATCATTTGAACTTATTGTCTCTTACCACATATCTAGAAACACCTATATAGTTTATTATAAATCACAGCCGCAATTCTTCAAGATGTCTTCTCCTAACCCAGTGACCTCCCCACCCCCATTTCTCATTAATGGGTATTTTCTGCAACCTGGACAACGGCTTTCCAGAGTTTCATCTGATCAAATCACAGAACACTTCTCAAAGTGAGCCCCCAAACAAAGCCTCACATCAGGCTTATATAGCCTTCTCCTGGCTCAGAGAATCTAACAACCTTTTGGACCCACTGGCCAATCAAAAAGTATCTACTGAAAAACAAGCCTCCCACCCCAGGCTCCAGGTGTACTTTAGCCTAGGGGCAGGGAAGATCTTCAAAATTTACATTCCCATTACAGTCTGTCAGATTTATTTGGTGCTATTGGCTGATAGCCTCATTATTCAATTCAACAATTTATTTCAGGCCTACATGGGCACAGGCAGTATGAAGTTAGAATGTTTTGTGCCTCTGATCTATTCCAAAGGCAAGAGCTTAAGACAATGCTTCTAGCTCCTGGTAAGGTGCCATCATTGTTGGGAACTAGTAGTTGATTTGGGGCAGCCAGAAACAAAGAATTAAGCCAAACTCTCCAGCTGGCAGTAGCAACAGGAACAAGGGGTGGTTAAGTTTGGGGAGATACTCTTCTGCAAAGTGAATTTTTGTCCGAATTTATGAAAGCTTAAACTTATAGGCGAGTTTCTATTATGGGAAGGAAGTCTGTATTTGGAGGTACAAATAACTATACCTTTCAGAGAAGTTCTACTGTCAGCATGGTACATGAAGATCACTGGGGAAAAGCTGTTACTCTTACCACTCACCAAGCCATTTGGAGAGATGCAAGGTCAGGCTTAGGTCCCCATGGTCAAAATGGTCCAAAAAGGATCATAGCATTCAGGTTAGAAGGGACTTCCGAGGCTATTTAGACAACTTCCTCGTTTTACAGTTGAGGATATTAAGGCCTAGAGAGGTTAAATGACTTTGTATCATAGGACCATTGAGTGAGAGGTAGAAGGGACCTCTAAGGTCATCTCTTTCATTTTACAGATGAGGGAATTTAGGCCCTCAGAATGTAAGCACCCAAGGTCACACAGGCAGTAAACATAAAGTGGGGATCTGAACCCAGGTCTTCTGAATCCAGAGCCAGTGTTCTTTCTAGAGCAAAACCTGACAGGATAGCTCCTAGGTTTACAGGAATAGCAGCTCCCTTTTACAGAGTGCTTTAAGGTTAGTTAACAAAGCATTTTCTGAACAGTATATTTACTCAGCTTTATGGATGAAGAAACTGAGGCTCAGAAAGGTTCAGGGACATACAGTATGCCCATGGTCACACAGTCAGTAAGTTGTCAAGGAAAATGTGTGAATCCAGGTTTCTTCTGACTCCAAATTGGTGCCCTTTCCCCTACTCCCCACTGCCTCCCACTAAACAGTGGAAGCAACACGAATATTGTACACTGCCCTCCTACTTCAAAGAGAGGCACATGAAGATGGGAAAAAATATTTGTCACAATTCCCTTAGGCAGTGTGGTGAAACCTATGGGTTACTTCTCTGAATAAAATAAATTACAGAGAATTGAAAAGAAAACCAATTATATTCAAATACAGTTATCAAAGAATTTTTTTAAAAATTCATTTTTGATCCCTGGTCAACAATTGATGCAGGGGGATGAAAGAAAGAAAGAAACAAGTATTTATTAAGCTCCTACTATGTGCTATGCACTATGCTAAGAGCTTTACAAATATTATCTCACTGGATCTTCACAACAATCCTAGAAAGAATCTCCATTTTACAGTCAAGGAAACTGAAGCAGAGGTTAAATGACCTGCCTAGGGTCACACAGCTAGTTAGTGTCTGAGGCCAGATTTTAACTCAAATAATTCTAACTTCAGGCTCAGTGCTCTATCCATTGTACTACCTAGCCACCTTTGCTAAGGGGCAGAAAGAGCAACTGGGGTTAATCTTCTGTATTTTTTGCAGTTTCAAACATGGATACTCAAATAGATCTCAGATTGCAAAGTGACCTGGAGATTATATTTGTATGTGCATACACACACGTATATATAGGAATAGGTATACACAAACTTATATTCAGAACACACAAGTTAATTAGATTGAAATGTATTAGCAAAAGCACTTTCTTCTCCACCATATCCACTCATTGATCTTCAGTAGCTTCCTCCCTTTCAGGACAAAATAACAACCCATCAGCTCAGCATCTAAAGCTATTGACAATCTGGCTCCATCCTCCCTTTATGAACATGTAATTTCAGTCCATGCACCAGACAAACTGGCCTCGCTGCTCTTTCCAAAGGCACCATCTCATCTCTCCCCTGTGTGCCTTTGTTGAGGCCGTCTCCCAACACTGCCTCTTCTCAGCATCATTAGTGCCCTTCACCATTCAACTTAGTTGTCACTTAGTCACCTTCTAATGGCATCCATCCTCTCTCGACACCCCTGATAGTTACTGCTCTCTGTCACCTCAGATTATCTTTTTATTTATATGTGTACACAGTATTCCCCCTAATACAAAGGTCTCCAAACTCTTTTGGATCATGTACCTCAAGAAAAAATTCTGAGTATGCACCACTAATATATGTACATTTGTTTATATATTATATACATGTACTACTGTACTAACATGTACATTATAAAATGTAAACAAATAGAAATTTTAAAAGAATGTGATAAATATAAACAATATTTTAGAATTTTAAAAATTTGTTGCATAAGGACTGGACATGGTGACTTTATTTGTGTGAGAAACTTCCAGATAAGGAAACTTCCTCTATCAATGGAGTCTGGCAACTTCTTTGTAACTTAAAAGCCTTAGATTCTAAAGAACAAATTTGATTTTTATTTTTGTTTCGTTTTTCCTGATTTTGGGGGGTGGGGCAAGGTTGAGGGGCGTAGAGAACTGTTTTATTTTTAACTGGAGAAAATTTTATTTAAAAATGTTTATATTTTTAGAGACTTGCCTAGAGTACTGAGAGGTTAAGAGACTTGTCCAGGGTCACAGAGTCTGTATATATCAGGGCAGGACTTGAATGGTGATTTTCCCAGCTCCCAGGTCAACGCTATCCACTATGCCATGCTGCCACTCTGCCTTGAACATAGTAGGTGGTTAATTTTACTAAATTGGACTGTTGAATTGAAGTTCTGATCTTCTTTTCTTAATGGTTTGTTTTGGATCCTACACAAAATGTTAACAGGAACCAAAATGGCATGATTCTAAAACTTCATAAATAAATATATTTGAGGTTTGTAACTTCCAGAAAGCTAGATTTCTCTCCATATATGAAAAGAGAAATCAGTGTCACTTTTAATTTGTATATCCTGCTGCTTCATCTTAATTACTTTGCAATGGGCTTGATTAATGAGTCATACTAAAGTTTCCAAAGAAGCCAATTCTGTCAATTTTGTTGATTCATGGGATCCTTTTGATCCCATCTCCACTCACTGTATATTAGAGTTTAATACACTTATTTTAAAATACTATAATAATAATTTATCCTATTGTCTCTTTTTGTCAAAACTGCCTAGAAATTACTACTATGAAATGACTTCCAAAATGTAGACAAAAGTCAAAATTAAAAATGAAAATCATTTAAAAACATAAAAATGAACAATTATATAGGAGGAAAAGATGATTTTTTTTGAAGAGAAGATACATATTCGTCATGTAAGAATAAAGTATGATATAGTATTTATTAATCCCCAGGGCCATGAATAGTTCACTCAGAATATAATAAATGACCCAGGTCATGTGCCAGATTATTGAAAAATGTCATAAAATAGGATGGCTGACATTCCAGAAGAATCAGATATTCATACTTCTTTTTCCTTTACCTGCCCAGACAAACTTCTATTGATCCAAAATAGTGTTCAATATTATGATCGTAAATCGACACAATAATATAAATTCCCAATTTCTTCTAATTTGATAGACAATTTTTGACAGAAATATATGAATTTTAAAAATTAGCCCTTGTATTCTCTAAGGAATTACACATTCCTTTTATCTTTGGGGAAAATGAGAATCAAGAATAATTAAGTTCTTGTGTCCTTTGATGGAACTTAATGAGAAATGAGGGTCATCAGGTCCATTTATCTTTGTGTCCTGTACTCAGTCATAGAATTTGTGACAAAAAAGAAAACTACAAATTCTCAGAAGAGCAATTTCTGGAGGGTTCAGAATAAGGACAGGTAGCATTCAATGGCTTAATATTCTGAAGGGAATTCAGCTTAAGAAAGATGAAAAATTCTCAATAACTAAATTTTATATTATTATAACTTAACCAATGACAAATAAGAATTTCAAGAACCTTGGGAAGACTTGTATGAACTGATGCAGAATAAAATAAGCAGAACCAGAGGAACAGTTTATGTGGTGCTTACAATAACATAAAGGAAAATGACCCTTGGTCTTCTAAGAATTGTGTTAGCAGCACCTTAACTATTGAGGACAATATGTGTGTGTGTGTGTGTGTATATATATATATATATATATATATATATATATATATATATATATTTTAGCTATGTTCAGGGCAAGAAAAAAGTCAAAGAAAGTATTATACCACTGCTAAAGGAGGATAGGAGGGTGAAAATGGATGACTCTGAGTAGGCTAAACTATTCAAATCTTATTTTGCTTCTATCTTTTTTTCTTCCAAGGAGAATGATCTAGCGACTGGGAAGGAAAGAATAAAATTGGTAAGCAAAAAAAAAAGGAAATCCAAAATAAATGAGTATGCTGTTTGACAGCACCAAACTGTGTTCAATAAGTTCAAATCATCAGGTCTGGATAAAGTACATCCTATATTACTGAGTTGCTAAGAATGGTTTCTGAAACTAAAGAATGGGAAAGATGCCATAGGTCTAGAGAAGGGCAAATATTTTTTTTTAAAAGGAGAGGGTAAACAGGGGACATATAGCAAACTATAAACCAGTAAGCTTAATCTTTATTCCCTGAAAAATTCTATAATACATTATTAAGGGGATGGTTTGTGAGCACTTAGAAAGAGAAGTCGTGATCACTAAAAGGAACATGATTTCATCAAGAACGTGTTATGCCAATCTAACTTCATCTCCCTTTTTGACAAAGTAGGTAAAAGAATACCAGTAGATCAGAGATCAAAAACATCAGTAGACCAGAGGAATTCAGGAGACAGAGTTTCCCAAGATTTTATCAAAGCATTTAATAAAGTCTCAGATACAAACTTAGTGGACAATATGGAACAATATGGACTAATAATTGGATAGTTAGTAAAAAAGGGGAGGGGACTCCTTTTTGAGGCTGACTGAAAAATCTACTTCTCTTTTTCCAGACTCTTGTCAGATTCTGCCCCTGTCTTGACTTTGAGAAAACAAGATGACTCAAAAGATGGAAGAGACAGCTAACATATAAAATTTTTTAAAAGTTTGGTCCAAAAAGTTCTGGACAGGTCAGAACAATGAAGCTAATGATCTAATAAGATATTTAATAGGAACAAATGAAAAATTTGAATTTAGGTTCAAAATACTAACTTTACAAGCACAGAAGAGGGGAGATGTTGCTAGAAAACAGATCCTGTGAAAAAGATGTGGGAGTCAAAGTAGAACACAAGCTCATTATTAATCAACAATGTGGCATAGTAGTAAAAAAAAAAAAATCTAACATTTTTCTAGGCAGCATTAAGACAGCCTTTTAGCATTCTGCGTAAGGGAGGTCCCTGGTCAGGTTTATCACTTTGGGGCACTACATTTTTAAAAAGATATAAACATAATAGAATACATTAAAAAAAAGAGTGACCAAGACAGTGAAATGGCTTGACTTCATGCCATACAAGGACAGAAGGAACTGGGAATATTCAAATTGAAAAAAGACAACAAGTTGGTGAGGGAAGGTATGGGAGGGAATGTGTTAGCTGTCTTAAGTATCAAAAAGATTGAAATGTAACAGAGGGATTATTAGACATTCTATTTGGCTCCCACAATTGATTCTCTCTCTTTTTCATCTTTAATCTTTCCTTATCTACTAGTTCCTTCCCTTATGCCTACAAATAAGCCCTGATATCCCTACCATTTAAAAAAATAAAATAAAACTCTCACTTGCCTTAACATCAGCTCAAATTACTATCTTATTTTATTTCTTCTCCCTTTCAATGCCAAAAGTCCCATAAAAAGTTTTCTTCTCTTGTTATCTCTACTTCCTCTCCTTTCATCCACTTCTCAACCCTTTATAGTATGGCTTCCAACCACATCACTCAACAGGAATTGGTCTCTCCAAGATTATCTTTAAATTGCCAAGTCAGATGGCCTTTTCTCAACTTTCAACCTATTTGATCTTTTTGATGCTTTTGATGCTATTAACCATCCTTTTCTGGAAACTCTCCCATCTGGGTTTTTCTGACAATGTTCTCTCAGTTTTTGTCCTATACAACATCAACTGCTGAGTCTCCTTTGAGGATCTTCATCTGTACCATATTCCCAAATGTGAGCATACTCCAAGGCTCAGTCTCAAAATACTCTCTTTCAATGACCTCATTATAGTTCCTATGGGTTTAATAATCACCTCAAATGGCAGATAATTCCCAGATCTCTGTCTAACCCTGCTTTCTCCTGAGCTCCAGTCCTGTACCATGAACTATCTCTTAAGACATTTCAAAGTCTCAAACTCAACATGTATAAAACAGAACTCATCTTTCCTCCTCAATCTCTTCTGAACTTCCTTATTCCTGCTGAGACACAACCATCTTTTAGTAACCCAGTTGTATGTTCTTGGAGACATCTTTGACTCTTCACTCTTCCTCACCCCACTAAGTTGCCAGATCTTATTGATTCTACCTCCACATTTTTTGTATCCTTTCTATTCACATAGCCATCACCTTAGTTCAGGCCTACATCATCTCTTACTAGAATTACTTCTGTTGCCTTTTTTTTTTTTTTTGCTTTTTGGAGGGGTGAAGGTAGGGCAATTGGGGTTAAGTGAATTGCCCAAGGTCACATTAGTTTTTTGTAAGTGTCTGAGGCCAGATTTGAACTCAGGTCCTCCTGATTTCAGGGCCGGTGGTCTATTCACCACACCACCTAGCCTCCCCGTTCTGTTGGCTTTTAATTGGCGTCCTAGACTCAAATCTCTCCCCTTATCTAATCTATACTGCATATAGTTACCAAAGTGATTTTCCTTAATGCACAGGTTTGATCATGTTACTCTCCTGCTCAATGAACTCCAATGGATCCCATTACCTTTAGAATCCAATACAAACTCATCTGCTTGGCATTTAAAGTTCAATCTATCTTGAACCTAACTCTTGAGTCTTTCTTAATACATTATTCCCCTTCAAGTACTTTTTTGTCATCCAAATTAGCCCACTTGCTATTCTCTCTTATTAATAAGAATGTCTTCAACCATAGACTGAATGATCACTTGATGATGTGGTAGAAGAAATGTTTTGGTCAAATACCAGGTGCATTAGATAATGGCTAAAGTACCTTCCGGTTTTTATGATTCCACCACACACATTTTTAGTTCTCTGCAGATAAATTTACATTCTTAAGATCCTTTTCTGAGAAATTTTATATAGATACTAGAATTTTAACAAGCATGCAATTGTTCTATATTAAGAACACTTTAGAACACTTCCAAGAGTCTTTAAAATGTGTATGTGTGGGCTTTGTTTTTGTTTAACACATGTGCAGGGAAAACACCCACAACCATCTGGAGGCTCCAATGATGAAAAACAAAACACCATTTTACACCAGAAGTATACTGATGAGGCCTATTTTTAACTTGTGTTCTTTGTTTTTGTTTTTTGAGTCTGGGTCTCCTAACCTCACCCAGGCTAGAAGGACACTGGTTATTAATGGGCCCAGCCTCATTGCTGATTGGCACAGAAGCTTTAATTTGCTGTTATTCTGATCTTGGCTAGTTCATCCCTCTTTAGCCAGCCTGATGAAACTTTGCTTTCCAGGGACTCACCATATTATAAGTAGGTTTAGTGCAGACATCTGTCTTTAGCCCTACCGCAGCCCAGAACTCCCAAACTAAAGTCATCCATTAGCTTAAGTCTCCTCAGAAGTAGCAACTACAGGCATGTATCACTATGCTCAGCCAACTTACTGTTGATTGAGCCCTTCCTTTCTCTCACAAGGTTTGTAGAAATCACTGAAATCCTGTGGAATTTTAGAATAACCTATTCCTCCCAAAACATAAACATTCTAAATACTTCGCATTTATTTCCATTCATTGGATAAAACTGGAAACCTTGAAATCAAGGCTCAAAATGAAAACATATTCAGATTTATCCATATGCATCTTCTCTCTCATCATTTTACTTCTTACTATGATATAAGGAATAAGCAATGAAAATAAGAGGTGATATCTAAAACTGCTTAGGTTTTTTATTTGTTAGTGGTTCTAGTCATAGTTTCTAGAGGGTGGAAGGTCGACACAACAGATGGAAAAATGTAAAATACAAATGAGTGGTTTTTCCTTCCAGTGTTCTAGGAGACTGTCTGGAAGGAGAACAGTCTAAAAACTGAGTAACTTCTCTCATTACCCTAGATTCCTGCTACCATGAATAATGAAGAACTATTGGTATCTAACATCAAAAACAACAACAAAAACAAAAAAACTCCAACAATTTAAAGTTTATCTCATTACATATTACTTTTAAGGATAGATAAAACCAAACCAAGACTTCCGTAAGCAAGAAATAGTTTCTTCTCCAAATATTTGTTGGTTTAATGTAATATTCCCAGAATCTGTTGACATTAAGTCAAGGGATCATTGGATGTGGAGCTAGAAGAGACAATTAAAGGTAATCTATACCAACCACTCCATTTTAAAATAAGAAAATTAAGATGTAAAAACTTATCCAAAGTCATGTAAATAATGATGACAATGACCAACATTTATATTGTATTGTACTGTATTACACATCTAACCTCATTTGAACCTCACTACAATTCTCTAAGGCAGATACTACAGGAATTAGCATTCCCATTTTACAGATTAGGAAACCAAAGGTCAGAGAAGTCAAATGACTTATCCATGGTGATATAACTAATAAATGCCAAAGGTAGGATTTGAATCCAGATCTTCTTACTTCCACATCCAACACTCTATCTACCACATCATTCTGACCCTCTTACACATAGTAATAGAGCCAGCACAATAGAACCATGATTCAAGCCCAGGTTCTTTGGTTCTGGATCCAGTGCTCTCAAACTAATACTAGAATATAAATCTCTTTTACTAAAATTAATGAAATCACTCTTTCCTAATTGGGACTCATGTCTGCCAAATTCCAAATATTAAAAAGTTTAATTTGCAAGTGGTCCCAAGTATATAGAAAGGTTGCTGTCAATTATTTCTGGATTGAGACAACAAAAAAGAGAACCAGGTCTAGGGCTTCCATATTCTGCACAAAGACTACAAAAGAAGACAATGTTAACATCAAGTGACTTCACTATCACACTAAATGGATAAGGATGGACAACATCATATCAGTACTGAGCATACCCTGTCATAAGTCATTCCCCTGTTCTCTTGTTGGGCATTGTTCAGACACAACTAGGCACTAAAAAAAAATCAAATTTTATTCAATTTCCAATTTAACAAGCATTTAGGCACCAAGCACTGGAGATACAAGAGGAAGTAAGAGAGTCCTCATCCTCAAAGAGCTTGTAGGCTGATACAGGTGTCTACTTCCTGATCCTGATAAATGAAGAGGAATTCAGGTCATAAAAGTTAAGAAGAGCTTTTGGTTTGAATGGTTAAGGACATAGTTTGTTGTTGTTGCTATTGAGACCAGTTTCCACGATCTTGCCTGGGCTTGTGCAGCAGCCATTCATGGACTGACCCCACTGCTGATTAGTCCAAAAGCTTTTACCTACTGTTTTCCACCTGGTTCAGCTACCCTCCCTCCACTCCTGAAGGTTCATCATATTGGACATCTAATCAATTTTAGCCCTGATGAAGCTCAGAACTTCTGAAACTTTCTAAGAGAACTAACCAGAATGGAATGGGCGGCCCTCTAGAGAGAGAATTCCTATCACTGAAGGTCTTCCACTAGATGATCACTTGTCAGAAATGATTTTGACAGTAATGCCTTTTGGGTAGGGTTTATGCTAGATCATTCCTGAGGGCCCATCCATAGCTACAACTCCATGATGCATTTTGAATGCATTTCTTATCAGCTAATCAGTGGACACAACAGAAACTGAAACATAGGACAGCATCAGTGAGTACACACCCATAACCTGGATTTTAGAAGAATAAATTCCAAAAAGGGATTAAGAAGATATTTACCTTTGATGGCAATCTTGCTTTCAGGCCTAAAAATGAAAAGACTGTGTTGCTTTCCTTTGATTCAAAAAAGCTGTCATAATCCTAAAAAGGGGGGGGGAGAGAACAGAAACAAAATCAAACAGTATCTTTGATGCCTTAGACACATGATCTCTTAATGTCTATATAACAAAAACAAAATATATCTGTATCTACTTTTAGAGAAAGCCACAAATATTTGCTGCTTTTATTCTATCTCCCTTTTAAATCCTCCCTTCTCATGGCAATGTAAAATCTAGAGTCACATAAATAAAATTGAAAAAATTGCCACAATCATTCATTTATTTCCCTGTAGATACCAATTAAGATTCATTTGTATCCAATTTTTCCATCTATAACGACAGAAGGACACAATCAAATCTCTTTTGGTATAAGGTTGATAAGAAATTTAAAATGTCACAATTTGGCAAACTGGGAAAACAAGAATGAATAATTTTCTAAGAAAAGGGTTCTTAAACCTTTCTTTGTGGTATGGACACCTTGTCTAATGAAGTCTACTGACAACTCATAATGTTTTTAAATGCATAAAATAATAAGATTACAAAGGAAATCAATTATACTGAAATAAAATTATTAATTTTTTAAAAGTTCATGGACCCCAAATTCAGAATTACCCCTTACCTCTTCTAAGTGCTAAGGCCTTGCAGATTTTCCTGGAATGGTACATGTACTTTCTTCTGATATGCCACCCCAGATACAACAGGGCCTCAGATGGTGCCCTGGGTGACTTAATTCATTCAAGCTTCTGAACAGTGCCCCTGAGGCCCATACTGTCATGACTGGTGAGTGCACAGAGCACAAACTCCCATGGTTCACTAGATACAGAATGGCACAGTCCTGCTTCACATTCCACCTTGCACATTGTCTTGACATGTCACCCTGATGCCCACTTACCAACGATTTCTCTGAGAACTGTAATTATAACAATACTGCCATCTATATTAGAAAAAGTAAGTTGATCAACTCCTCGTATGGTTCACTCACAGTTCCTGCAATTCCTCAAATCAAAACACCCTTCCCTGGGAACCATTCCCCTAATTTGTGTTGTTTCCCCCTATTAGCATGTTTGCTCCTTGAGGGATTGCAGAAATTATTTTTGCTTTTGTATTGGTATCCCTCGTACTTGGCACACTAGTAAAGTCTTTTTCATTCATTTAATTTCATTCATTTTCTACTCTTTGAGAATCAATCTAAAAATGGGATTTGGAATCTCCCAGTATGAGATTTGATTTCCTCCACTGGCAAAGTAGAAATTATATACATATATTACCTACCTCACAAGACTGTTAATGTGGAAAGCATTTTGTAATATTAAAATTCTATAAAAATGTGAGTCATTTATTAAACAGGAAAGCTATAGTTTTCAAAAGGTAACCATTGTGTGAGGAACCATTCTCTCTTGCTGGATTCAGAGGATCACAAAATCTTTAATCCCATATTGGAAGAAGACTTGGAGATCATCTAGTAAAACTTTTTCATTTTACAGATTCAGAAAACTGAGGTTAAAAGAGAAGAAGTAATTAACACAAGGTCACATGGGTAGGAAGTAGCAGAGCTGGAGTGTGACTTCATTCAAGTCCTATCATTCTAAGTACAGAATGCCTTCAGGTATACTACATTACCTCCCATTTACAGGAAGAGCCATCAAAGAACTCAGAATAAATGAGTCAACATATGAAAAGCATTTCTGCAAACCTTAAAGCAATATCACCTGCTACTGACTTGCCCTCTAGGGTTATCCTTCCATCTACTCTGTATGGATCTTGTTTGTACCTATTTATATACATGTTGTCTCCTCCATTAGAATATAAGCTTCTTATTTCTAAAATATATAGAGAACTGAGTCAAATTTACAAGAATAAAAGTCATTCCCCAGTTGATGAATGGTCAAAGGATATGAACAGGCAGTTTTCAGAGGAAAAAATTAAAGCTATCTATAGTTGTATGAAAAAATGTTCTAAACCACTGTTGCTTAGAGGGATGCAAATCAAAACAACTCTGAGGTACCACATCACACCTATTAGATTGGCTAATATGGCAAAACAGGAAAATGATCCAATGTTGGAGAAGATTTGGGAAAGTTGGAACATTGATTCATTGTTGGTGAAGCTGTGAGCTGGTCCAACCATTCTGGAAAGCAATTTGGAACTATGTCCAAAGGGCTATAAAAACTGTGCATACCCTTTGACCCAGCAATACCACTTCTAGGGCTTTTCCCAAAGAGATTATAAAAAATGTGAAAAGGACTCACATATACAAAAATATTTATAGCAACTCTTTTTGTGGTGGCCAAGAAGTGGAAATCAAGGGGATGCTCATTAATTGAGGAATGGTTAAACAAGCTGTAGATATGAATGTAATGGAACACTATTGTGCTATAAGAAATGATGACTAGGCAGACTTCAGAGGAACCTGGTAAGACTTATATGAACTGATGCTGAGTGAGGGGAGCAGAACCAAGAGAACACTGTACACAGTAACAGTCACAGTGTGCGTGAGGACTGATTTTGATAGACTTAGCCCTTCTCAGCAATGTAAGGACCTAAAACAATTCCAAAGGACACATGATGGAAAATGCCAGTCATATCCAGAGAAAGAACTATGGAGTTGGAATGCAGAACGAAGCTATTTTCTTTTTTGTTTTGTTTTATTTTGTTTTTTTCTTCCTTCTCATGGTTTTTCCCAGTCATTGTTTAATAGGAATGTATGTATAGAGCCCATATCATATTGCAAGCCATCTTGGTAAGTGGAGAGAGAGGGTGAGAAAATTGAAAACTTATGGAAGTGAATGTTGAAAACTAAAAGTAAATAATTTAATTTTAAAACAAAAGAATGTAAGCTTCTTGAGGGAAGGGACTGCTTTATTTTTGTCTTTGTATCACCAGCACCTAACACAATGCCTGACACACAGTAGGATCTTTTTTAATGCTTTTTTGGAGGGCAATTGGGGTTAAGCAACTTGCCCAAGATTACACGGCTAGTTTTTTGTGTGTGTGTGTGTGGGTGTTAAGTGTCTGAAGCCGAAACTGAATTCGGGTCCTCCTGACTCCTGGGCCCGAGCTTTACTCACTGCACCACCTAGCCACCCCCACACAGTAGGATCTTAATAAAGGCTTGTTGACTGACTGGTTCATCATCATCATTTACTGTCATTATCATCAGTTCATATATTTAAAAAAAATTCCTAACCTGTGTTTAAACTATTCAGCTTTAAATTTTTTGGTTTATGTGTTGACACAAAGCAGCTTGTTCTTTTTTTTTCTAAAATATCTAGAGGGCTTCTAGAATATAGCATAGCTTTTCTGTGTGCAATTTACAGGAAAACATGGGACAATATTTACACAAGATGAGAAGGCATGAAGGAGCAGTGATCTGCAACAGTGATAAACCAAAGCGTCAAAATGAAATGTCCTACAGAATCAGGCAAAGCTTCTCCAAGGATATTCTTACCATTCTGACTCATGAAAAGAACATAAAAGAGGGACATTTCTTCAGGAACTGCCCAAGTTCCACAGAGAACTTAAAAGTTCTCTTGCTTACTGTCACATCATACAGATTAGAGGGTGATTTAGACTATAGTCATGATGTTGTAAATTCTGAAATGCCTAGTATAACATTCTTTGTTACTACTTCAATGTGTATCTTTGGTGCCTCATCTGCCTAAAGCATATCTCTATTTCCATACTTTAGGGGCCCGTGATTTTATTAGTCGAAGCATGTCCTCCATGGCTACACATCAGTCTCTTTAAGCCTTCATGGGCATTCATTGTGGGTTGCTGTGACTGAAAAATTTACTGTGTGACTGAAGAGCAACTAGGACAAAGGTACAGAGAGATGGAAGATGAAGTGCCACTAATGAAGGAGAGAGAGAAGGTCAGATCTGCCGGATCACAGCATGTGTGACAGAGAGTAATGCCCAATGAAGCTGGAAGAAGAGGCTAGGATTATAACCATGACTACACTTATTTGTTCTAGAATCACTTACTAACTCTTTACTGCAATAGAGGGTACTGTCTCTTACAAGCTCACATATAGATGAAAAAGACTCTAAGAATAAAGGAGAGCAGACACAGGAAAGACAATCATACGCAAAGTTAGAAAAGAATTTCTTCCTGCTTGTTTAGCTCGCTCTTATGTATGCTCTTCTCAGAGACTTCAGATCTGAATTCCTTGCTCTACGGAACTCCCAGTGAGAGACTCCTTCCACCAATGAAGCCTTCTCTGCAATTTACAATCTCAAAGAGTTGCCTCAAGTACTGAGAGCTTAAGTCACTTGCCCAGGGTCACAAAGGCAGTATGTATTAGAGGCAGGGCTGGAACCCAGATCTTCTTGGATACAAGGATGGTTATTCATATGCTATGTCATACTGTCTCTCATGAGCAAGAAAGAGTAAAAGTAAACAACTGTTAACATCAACGGCTATCTGGAACAGAAAACAAGGCTTCTTTGCATATGCATTTTTTTTTAGAGCAGAAAAAAAATCCTGCTTTTATTTGAGATTTCTCAGACAATAAACATTTATTTTATTGTTGCTACTGTTATTGGCACCAATTGATACTAGTGTGATTTGAATGCCAGGGACCTTGATTAAAACACATTTCCTAGCCCATGGCTCCAGAACTACAGACTGAACCCTGTCCAGAAGTTGTAAAAGAAAAGCAACAAATATTTTTGGTAGAGCCTTATTTCTTGGAACTTCCTAGTGCATTTGATTCCTAAATGTTTGAACTGTGTGACAGCAGTGACTCTGCTGTGTGAGCCAGCTTATCTCCCAGCTGCAGCTAGTCTGAAGCCAGCTGTTTTGAGGCCATAATCATGACTATCTCTGTTCTTTCTAAACCACAGCACCTGTACTATAGGGATAAGTTAATAAAGTGTTACACCCATGTAGATTTGCAGCCCTCAGACAGTACAAAAATACTGAATTCAAATGACTTGCATTATAAAAAAAGATTATCATTTAAGCAAATTGTTGCAGGAATCCATGATTAATGCAGTGTGAATACTAGTAAAATCTCAAGACAGAAAGTAGTATTGTAAAACCATTTCTAAGCCAGGTGTGGTGGCACTCGATTATATTCCTTGTGACTAGGGGAGGCTGAAGCTGGTGGATGGCTTGAGTTCTGGACTTCTGAGGTATAGGAGGGCTAAAATCAATTGAGGGGCCACATTAAATCTGGCACCAGCATGATGAACCTCGAAGGCCAAGAGGCTAGCAGGCTGTCTAAGGAAGAATGAACTAACCAAATAGAAAAGCTGAGTAGGTTAAAGCTTCTGTGCAAATCCAGTGGTCAGGCTGGGCTTGTGGGTGGTGGCTATACTTACAGCCTGAATGAAATAAGGAGACCCAGTCTCAAAATTCATTTCTATGTAACAAAGCTATTGCCATGTGCCCCAACCCTGACTTCATTGTGTCTTTCCCCAGTAGCTAAAAAATGAATTCCAATCTCCTTTCCCTGGCATTCAAGGTCCTCCATGATTAGGACTCAATTTACCCTTTCATCTTTACCTCCTACTAACCTTCTCTGTACACATCTGTACACAGTCAAACAAAGTTCCTTGATGACCCCTGAACATTCCCTGGTATTCCAAGCTTTCATGCCCTGAGCCTCTGCTTATCCTGTTCTCCTACCTGGAATGTTAATCCCTGACAGTTCCACCTGTCCAACTCACCTCGAAGGCATGGTTTTAATTTTATGATCCTTCTTTGTCCTTTCCTCATCCTCACTGTCATCTAGAAAGAATCTCTCCTACTTCTGAATCTTTTAGTGATGACATTCCATGTCTCTTGTATAGAATGTGCATTCTACCGTGAATTACAAATAATTTGTATACAGGAAGCAACACTGTGTGTGTGTGTGTGTGGGGGGGAAGCACTGGATTTAGATGTAAAAGACATGATTTTGAATCTTGACTCTGCTATTTACTGTGGGATCTTTGATCAAATCACTTAATCTCTATGAACTTCAGTTTCCTTATCTTTGAAGTAAAGAGACCAGGGGCTCTTAATGTGAGATTCATTTAAAATTTATTTTCAAAATTGCTTTTTGTTGTTGTTCAGTCATGTCTGACTTTTCAGATTCCATTTGGAGTTTTTGTGGCAAAGATACTGGAATGGTTTGCCATTTCCTTCTTCAGCTCATTTTACAGATGGGAAAACTGAGGCAAACAGGGTTAAGTGATTTGCCCAGGTTAACACAGCTAGTAAGTGTCTGAGGCCACATTTGAACTCAGAGAGATTAGTCTTCCTAAGTTCAGGCCTAGAACTCTTACCTACTTTGGTACCTAGCTGCCCTCAAAAACTATATTTTAATATAACTGGTTTTCTTTGAAATCCTATGTATTTTATACTTTTAAGAACATTATTGTGAGAAACAGTTCACAGACTTCACTAGACTGGTTTCATGACACAAAAAATGGTTAAGAATCCCTTGTCTAGATGGTCTCTATAATCCCTTTCTAAATCTAAATCCTATGACATCCTCCTGGGTGGCTATAAACTCCATCAGGGTAAGAGACCATGCCTTATTCTTTTCTTTGCACCTCCTACAGCACCTACCTAGTCCATGACCTAAAGCATAACAGATTTTTTAAAAAATATATTTTTATTATTATTTTAAATATTTAAAAAAAAATTAATGATTACTATATGCAAAGCACTTGCCAAAAACTGAGGGTTAAAGGGAAGGAAGAAAAGGAAACAAAAAACTACATATACATAGTTCCTGCCCCAAAGCGGCTTAGAATAAATATTTGTTTTATGTCTTAATGAATGTAGAGGTTGCTAGGCCTTAACAATAACATTTTTTAAAATCTGGTTTCAGGATCCCATGACAAATGCTTTCTTAGCTATATAATAAATGGCTCTCCAAATGCCATTTACACTAAATGTGAGAGACAAAAAGTTAAAATGTAGCTGGGTTCTCCACTATTTCATTAGTCTTCCTTTATGTAGCAATTCAACGCAATAAACATTAGGGACCTAAATGCAAGGTCTCCACTAGGCCTATTACAAAGCCTCTTGGGGTGTGAAGGTGACCTTGAATTCTCCAGTGTTATGGCAGGGGAGGTAAGCTTTGGCAGGTTCTCCCAACCCAGAAAGGCTTTGAATATGAGCTTAATGATGGACTGTTATCTATTTTCTGTCGGGTAGCTCCCTCCAGTTCTGATAGCTAGACCTTTTACTTTATCTGGCTGGGAATAAGAACGCTCCATTTCCTGAAGTCTCACTACTTCCTTCCTTTCCCAGTTTCCCTTTATGGGTAGTCTTGCCCTTCTCCCCCCATTAGAATGTAAGTTCCTCAAGGAGAGGGACTTTCCTATGTGCTTTTATATGTATCCCCAGATGCTTAGCACAGTTTAGCATATAATAAACACTTAATGAACGTTCTATCTATCTACCTACCTCTCTCTCTCTCTCTCTCTATATATATATATATATATATATCTAATCTATATCTGTCTGGCATTTTGCCAGTGTGCAGGCTTTTCTTTTTTTTAATATTAATATTTTTAATAATGCTTTTCTTTTTTTTCCCTGCCATAGCAACTTCTGAAAACTACATACTAAATTTAGATAGGCACAAAACACATATTCAAAGTGTAAGCATCAGTATTAAAGTATAAAATAAGGAATGGTGCTATTATTTCATTGGCACAGGGAACTCCCAATGAGGAACTTCCCTCTTCCAACACGTTTTCTGCAACTTAAACACTTAGAGAGTTGACTAGGGCACCCAGAGGGCAAGTGACCTGCCCAGGGTCATATAGTCAGTATATCTCAGGGAGGAAACTTGAAATCGTCAGAAACTTCTGGCTTGAAGATCTATCCACTAGACCACACTGCCTTTACTGTGTGGTAAAGTACATGCAAAGGGGATACAGAGATAGTCATGGATCCTGTCATCAAGGAACAAACAATTTAATAGAAGAAAAATTACCCTTCAATTCTCTTCATTCCTCTCTTCTTCAAATCAACTAACTATTCCCTCCAAAAATCACTCCTCAACCTTCTACCCCAACTAAGGCAATCCCACAATACCAAAAGACCCATCTAGAGCCTGGAGAAATAAATGGGGGACAGCGACAGACCTAGGCTGCCTCATATACTGTTCCTCAGAACAGTTTTGCTACAGAAATGCTGGCTCTTGGCTTTGTTTAAATTTTAATCCCTGCAGGCCAGGAATGTGATTTCAAACAACCTATTCGATGTATTCATTCTTGTTTGTTCAGTTGTGACTAAATTACACTATGGCAAACAATCTGGGTATCCCGGGGAGTTGTTTGTAACATACTTTTATATATAATCAGAGCTGGGCTGGGCAGTTCGGTTCCTATGACAATATGCCTGGCTCATTCTTCCTTCTCAGATCTAGATAAAAGTTGGGACTGACCCAGGAAAGGGAGGAAGCAAATAGCAAGGGTAGGAAATAATGGAGATTATGTAAGAGTTGGAGGGGGGAGAGGGGCTTGGGGGTGGTATACACCAAGAGAAGCAAGGTGTGACTGACTACATCACCTTCAGTCACTATTTCTCAAGCTCTGAAAACTCTATTATGAGTATAATTACTGGGATGTGTTAGGAGAGCAGCTCTAAAGAATGTGAGTCTAGCTGTTCAGGCAGATAAATTATGGGCTGATAATTACCTTCAAAAGAAAAAAAGAGAAAAGAAAAGAATCCAGGAGGCAGGGCCTCTAGAAAGAACCTTGAATTGCTAAGTATTAAAAGTCAGATAGGACATCAATTCATTAATTGTGATATGGTAGAGAATGGTAGAGAAACAGGAAAGTTGGACAATCTGCATATTAAAAACAAACTGTTTATATTTGTTGTTGAATTGGAAGGGGCTGGGGTCAGTGATTTTACTGGTATAAGGAAGGGTTCTCTCCCAATACAGATCTAAAGCTGCTTTGTAACTTAAGAGTTTTAAGTCACATTGCCCAAATGTGTCAGAGGTATGACCTGAACTAAGGTCTTCCAGATTGTGAGGTTAGCTCTCTATCTACTATCAGCAATTCTCAAACTGTGGTCTGGAGTCCCTGACGGTCCCCAAGACTCTTTCATGGGGTACATGAAGTAAAAAACTATTTTCATAATAATTGTAAGATGTTTTTATTTCTAATAATTTCTAATGATAAATATCAGTAGATATAATCCACATAAAAGCTCTCTGGGGAGTTCTCCACAATGCTTAAGAGTTAAAAAAGGGGTCCTGAGACCAAAATCTTTAAATTCTACTGTACTACACCATATTTATCCCTTTCACTATTGAAATGATATACAGTAATTCCCATATACTATCTATGTAACTGGAATCTGGTATGCCTTAAAAAGACTAACTATGTAGTAATGCTCAAGTCCTATGCGTAAGAAAGACTGTTAAAAATTATGGTGAAACCCAACTTCTACATTTCAAGCTTCAATATGTTTATGGAAAACTTTAATCTTAAAATGCACCTTTTGAATCCTTATCTAAGTATTTTTCATATGGGAATTATTAGTTATTCTCAGGAAATCTAACTACCTGAAAATGTCAGAGTTGGAAGGGATCCTAGAAATCATATAATAAGATGAAAACTTCTCCTTTCCTTATTATTAAAAAAAAAAACCCTGATTTAGTCATTTCCATCATGAATCTAAAAATAATATCTACATGAATGGTGCCACAGTGGTCCTTGCCCCTGGGATTCCATCTAGGTCCTCACAACTGCAGGTTGCCCCATACAACACTTCACGGAAGTAGTTGGTACTACTGGCTGGTTGGCCCAGGCCTTGCCTTGGTCCTCCTTTAAGCCCTAAGATGTGTGGAAACTGAAGCTAAAAGAAGTCAGTTGATGTGACCAAGGTCCCTTAGAGACAACATTTGAACCAAATTTCTTCCATTCTTAAATTTCGCATTTTACCACACGGTGCTTGCTTGATCCATCAACTTTGCATCTGGTTTCATATTAGCCTATTATGATTTTGGAAACAGGATTTCTGACTATTAAATCATCAGTAGAAGTAAATGGTAATCAACATGAAAAGTATTCTCTACACTAGCAATATTGAAGGCTTTACTCACTTAGTCTGGAGTACTGGGTTTAGTCATGGACACCACATTTAGGAAGGACACTGAAAAAAATGGAAAGTCTCCAGAAGAGGGTAAACGGAATGGTGAGTTGATGCCATATTAAGATCAGTTTAGCATAGAGGAAAACGATCATTTTCTTCTAAGAGTTCAAAGAGCTGTAATAGGGAAGGGGCACTAGACTTGTTTTGTTCTCTTTAGTTTCAGAAAGCAAAGTTAGGAACTGTAGGTGGAAATTTCAAAGAAGCAAATTTAGGCTTGATATAAAAAAAAGAAATCTAACAATGACTCAGAGGTAGTACATAGAGTTCTCCAAATAAGACCAGATGACCAGTTTCAGCGTCTGTATTAGAGGAAGTCCATGACCAAGTACAATTTGTTTGTACTAAATGATTCCTGAAGTCCCAGCTCTGAAATGGATTCTGTGAAGGTAACATATCTGTATATTTGAGCAATACTATTTTTTAAATTAGAAACTGAAAATGAAACTTAAAGAATCTACCATTTTAGTTTTTTCTAGTTTGAGAAGCAACAAAAGCTTGAACAGATAAAAATAGACAAATTCATATTGTAGCAAAGTGCCTTTTTTTGAACTTGGTGTTCTTCCATTGTGTCAAGAACATAAAGAAACCAGAAAAAGCTAACTCATCTGAAAGACTTGCCATATGTACCTAATCAGTATTCTTTTCTGATTATCAGCAGTTTTGGCTTCATTTTAGTCATAATCTTTTCAAAACTAAAGGTCTGCCAGGATTTAAAAATATATATTTAAACAAAAATTCACTTATTCTTCATGTGTGGTGTGTTTCTAAATATTCTATTAGGCAACCTGGTCTTATTTCAGAAAAAATAAGATGCTAGAGGGACAGCTAGGTGGCAATACTAGATAGAATACTAATCTTAGAACCAAGAAGATGCATCATTACAAGTTCAAATCTGTCCTGAGACATTTACTAGATGTGTGACCCTGGGCAAGTCACTTAACATTGTTTGCCACAGTTTCCTCATCTCTAAGATGAGATGGAGAAGAATAAGAAAAACCACTCCTGTGTCTTTGCCAAAAAAACTCCAAATGGAGTCACAGTCAGACATGACTGAAAAGATGATTCAACAACAACACTTCGAGAAAGTTGTTTCTGTTTCTGTTCCTTGAAGATCTTTATTTTCTTAGCACTTTCAAAGGACAAGACTGTTCTCCCCACTGAGCTTTTACAGCATTTAAACAACGATTTTGCCCATTTTCTATATGTGGCAATTTTGCACATTTGCTATATTTTATAGATGCCTTGTTTTTACCATTCAATCATTTCAAACCACCGCCCACCTTCATTGAATCCTTGCCTGTGACAAAGAAAAGTCAAATAAACAAAAGCATCCAATGTAAAAAAAAATAGCACTTTGAAGTTTTCAACATGCTTTATAATAGGTAATTCCAGGACTCTATGTCTACTATGCCACACTGCTGTACTACATTCAAATGTATTTTTTTTTGCTATCTTCAAGTAGGTAACATGTTCCTTTTCATGCATATTAACATGAAATTTGGATTTCAGACATTTACAAATAAACTTATAACCTGTCATGGTACCTAAATATTGGAATCTGCTCTCACTGGGTGATAAAGATTGTGATAAACCCCAAAATTGGTGAGTAGCTCTTTATTTTAAGAAAATATTTTTTACATTTTTATAACATTTAATATGAGTAATAAGGTTATTTTACTAATGTGCAGTTGTTATTTTACTATTTACTAACATACTAATGTTACTTTACTAATGTAATTTCACATTACAAGTAGTGTGACGTTACTAATGCAAACTTCACTGAATCAAGAGTTCTAGTGTATTGCTCCTTGGTTGTTATCTTTTTTATCCTGACATAACTCTTTTTTCAATTGCTGATATTCGGTCAGTTCATTACTGGTGGTCTGGTAAATCCTTAAGTAAATAAGATGTTAAATCATTTTCTTTCAAACTGTTGGATTAAAGAATAGAAGCTAATAGTTCATATGCCAGGTCTTGTTGCAAGGTGATTTTTCTATCTCTACCTTGAAGTTATTTACCTCTTATTGAAAAAAACCAAAACAACCAATGAGCATTTATGCCTATTTTGTGCCAGGTACTTTCAAAGCACTAGGGATTCAGAGTCAAAAGTGAGTCAGTCCTTGCCCTCATATGGCTTACATTCTATTTACATTCCATACCATAAGATGGGTAAGAAGTTCAATAATTGTATGGCTTTAGGAAGAAAAAAGTGTTTTCTACATGAAAACAACTAAAGGAATTATATTTTTAAAACCTTTCGGCTTTCTCATCAAAAATTGTTTCACCTAACATATGTTTCAATTAAAGTACATTGAAGCTTTTTTCTCCTCTGGTTAAATACATTGTTTTTTTCTTCAATCATAGCCATAAATATCCTATCCAACAATTAGTTCAGCACCTCCTTTAGGGAAAGGTGAAAATACACAAATATCATTAAGGGCAAGTCTGAACATGCTCTCATCCAATTTCAGAAACTCAGTTCCTTTCATGGAACTTCTGAAGACAGATGAAAAAGCTACTTCATTTATAGTGTAGGGAGTCATTTAAGAAAGAAACAGAAATTCCCAGGATACTGTCTGCATATTTGCCTTTTAAAATTCTATTTACATGAAGAATATTCACCTGACCATTTTAGATTTAAGAATTATAAAACTTTAGAACTGTTTAAAAATTCTTACCAATTATACTCCTATTTAGTCCTATGACCCTTAAGTCAAATCTTTATAGTATACTTATACAAATAAATACTTTATTACTATAAAATCTTATCACTGGCGACAGGAAGATTTAATGATGGAAGGAACAACTGATCATATACCAAGAGCTAGAAGAGACCTCCAAGGCTATCTAGTTAATCCCCATCATTTTACAAATGAGGAAACTGAGGCCCGGGGAGATTAAGTGATTTGTCCAAAGTCACACAAGTAGCTGATAGCAGAGCTGTCAGAGCCAGGCTTCACATTCTTGACTGTGCTCACTTAAGAACATTAAAGGCAAACTGATTAAGCTGTCTTACATTAGACAGCATTTGAGACAGAGAACCTTACAGTATTATGATGTTTCAGTGTTCCCCAAAGAGAAAAAGGGTTAGTTGGAGGGTGTGTGTATGTGGAACAGGTCCCTCCCTAACAGCTGTGTTGTTTCATAGTGCTAAACCAGAGACAATCAGGTGACAAGCTGATATTACCAGTTGTACTCCCAAATAGGGAAGACACAGCCAAACAGGAGGTTGGATGGGATAAAAACAAAGATGAGCCACTAAGAAAAAGGTCAACCTCAATCGCTACCAAACGAAGTGAGTTAAACTGGATTGCTGTAGAGAAGGAAATGAACATCATTTTTTTTAAAGACACCAAGAGCTTTTGCCAGTGGCTTAAACTGGGCAGGGGCTGTTTCTTTCATGCCTGAGGGCATCCTGCAAGCAGAATTTCTTCACTTAATGGCTAAAGGCTACTTTCTGCTCCAGTCCATCTCATGAAATTATGATGGGGAAAGTTGACATTATTCTAAAAGGGTATGGAAGATATAGTCATATAAAGTAGTTCCATTCAAACCTTTTAATGGACCACCTAACAATAAAGGCAAATCTTAAAGAGTAAGATTTAAAAAAAAAATTATATCATGTTTCTGGTCAAAGCTGTTTTAATTGCAGAGGAGGATAAAAAAAAAACATTATCCTATCAAAGAATTAGTCTGAAAGGGAAAACTACAACACTGTAATTATTCATATTCACTTGTACTAGCTCAAGATAAACATGCTTCTCCTCTCCTTTAGCTAATCTCCTTGAGGAGAAACTTTTAATAATTAATCTGTATTTTGACTGGCAGGATGAGACGTAAAGCTTGATAGCCCATTAGGGTGAAATAAGTAATCCTAAAGCAGTAACATGCAGAATTGTGAAACCTTTCCTCCTAAGCATATAATAAAATGGTTCTAGTGGCCTATTCTCAGGTTTGGCTCTCATTAAGCATCTCCATAAGACTCTAGCCATAGCTAAGGAATGAAAGCACACATAGAATTAGAGCATTAAGAAAAAAAGGCATGGGCTAAATGTTTAGGCCAAGTTGATGTGGAATTGTGGGTGGTCTTGAAAACTGTTTAGCTGAGGCGTTTCAATATTCACAGCATAAATCATCATTTTCAAGATGCAATCACATCATAGGAATTCATCATTATAGAACACTAAGGCAAACAGCCTAGTAAGGTGAAAAAAGGGCAAGATTAAACATTTAGAAGCAGTAGAGAAGAAACTAGCATTGTAAAGAATAGATGAAATTGCAAAAGATATCATTAATTTTTTATGCTTTGGAGCATAAAATCCAAGATTCAAAATTTGTTGGAGATGAGAAATTCATACTTCTTCCCCCAACACACACTTTCCCTTTTGTAGCCTGCTCTGGGGCTAAAAGCCTCCTCTCTCCTTGAGGTATTTACAAGACTAATATTCCTGGGGCAGCCAGGTAGCACAGCGAGTAAGAGTACTGGCTCCAGCGTCAGGATGACCTGGAGATCGAATCCCGGGCTCAGACACTTAGCACCCACCCAGAAACGCCTGGCCGTGTAACTTTGAGCAAGTTACTTAACCCCAATTGCTTAGGGGCGGCCAGGTGGCTCAGCAAGTAAGAGCACCGGCTCCAGTGTCAGGATGACCTGGAGATTGAATCCTGGGCTCAGACACTCAGCACCACACCCAGAAATAATTGGCTGTGTAACCTTGAGCAAGTTACTTAACCCTGATTGCTTTAAAAAAAAAAAAAGATTAATATTCCTTTTCCTCACATGGCACTGGGAATTCAGCTGACCTCTGCCTCACCTGCCAACAAGATGGAGCACATCCAAAAGTGGTCAATAAGGATGGTGAGTGGATTGGGGACCATGCACTGGCTGTTTAACATGGAGAACAGAAAACGTGAGGGATCTGTGATAGTTATCATCAAAGATGTGAAGGGCTGTTATTGCAAGAGGGCTCAGATTTGTTCTACTGATCCCAGAAGGTAAAACTAGCAGCACCAGATGGAAGAAGCAATTTGAAATGTCCCAAAATTGAACTACTGCCTCAGTAAGAAGTGGGTTCCTCCTCACAGGAGGTTTTCAAGTGGTGACAGATGACTATTTGGTGAGTCTGCTATAGAGTTTTCTTGTTCAGGTATGGGTTGGATTAGATAGCCACTGAGGTCCCATTTACCTATAAGCTTCATTCTCAGTGCTGCAGATAGCCAAATGTCAAAATACGATCAATGAAAATAGCTCTCAGACACTTTCCCTGTAGGAAAAAACAAGTCTTTTGGATAGACTACCTTAGTTGCTTAAACATTCTTGGCCTCAATTTCCTCATTTATAAAATGATGGAGTTGTACTAGAGGCCACTTCCAGCTCTAAACCTATTAACTATGAATATAGGTTTGTGAAAAGATCAGACTGAAATCTTTGAAAAGGAAAAATGTAGCACTTAAGGCAGAGGTGCTTCAAATTGAGGTGGTATCCTGGGCAAGATACACTGAATACAATTTTGGAAAGGCTTATTATGATTCTCTAGAACTGAAAGCCAGAAACATTTGGCCTTGGCCTTTGTTAGGGAACGTGCAACAGTGGTGTGGAACTATTTTAAGAGCTGGACAAAGTCAGGACTCGGCATAGCAATCCAACAAAGATCGATTAACTGCTTCCTATGTACCAAGTACTATGCTAGACACTTGAGGAAACAAACCTATCATTAGAGGAACACACATTCTATTGGTGAATATAATGTTTTCTCATCTATAAAGTAGGGATAATAATAACATTTGACTTACAGGGCTTTTGGGTACGTGAATGAGATGTTATTTGCACTTTGCAAACCCTAAGCATTCTATAAATACTAGCTATTATTATTAAGGTCAGGACTTTAAAACTGCAGACCTTGATATCTGAATAATATGGTATCTTCTCCCATCTAATCTAAGAAGCTAAAGTAGACTCCAAGTAACTTTTTGACCTGAAGGATCCAAGAAATTGGAGGTAAATCTGGAATAGGTTCTTCCATAAGATTTCTTCTCCTGATCTGGACCCTGACATAAAACTCCATACATATTAAAAAATTAATAATAAAGGGGTGGCTAGGTAGCACAGTGAATAGAGCACTGGCACTGGAGTCAGAAGGACCTGAGTTCAAATCCAGTCTCAGACACTTAACACAAAAAAAAACCTAGCCATGTGACCTTGGGCAAGTCACTTAACCCCAATTGCCCAACCTTCCCCCTTCCAAAAAGCAACACCACTAATAGTAATGATGATGATGATGATGATGATGATGATGATGATGATGATGATGAT
>NW_027187327.1:4295972-4299069 GCF_028583685.1 Petaurus breviceps papuanus
ATGATGATGATGATGATGATGATGATGATGATGATGATGATGATGATGATGATGATAAATGCTGATGACCAATCCTACTCCAGGGCCTTAATCTTCTCTTGCCACCACCTTCATCTTGTAACTGTACTGGCTGTAGACTAGTTTTTTATACATGTGAGCTCTGCTTAAGGAAAATTCAGTGTGTGAAAGCTAAATTTGCAAAGCATATAAATTAGGGAAAGTTACCTCTGGCAAAATTCCTCAGTACACTTAAAATACGATTTAATTTTGCATATCTGATGTATTCACACCTTTTGGGAATAAAACTAATGCATAAAATGAGGTGTATTTGTAGAGCAATTTTTGGTCTTGTCCAACACAATTCAATGCACATTTTTAAGCACCTCTGTACAAAGCACTATGTTGGGTAGGAAGTGAGAAACACAGTCCCTTGTTTTCATAGTGCCACACTCCATTCATTCATTTCTATAACATTTTACAATCTACAAAGTTCTTTCATCATAACAACATATTTGTTGGGTAAGGTGAGGAATACCAAGGTAAGGAAAAATAATGGCTAGCATATATTTTTCTTTTTCTCCTTTTAGAGATCAGGGGATCAGGAAAGAAAGGCAACACTGATTCTTTCACTGGACTATTCATTTGCTCTTTTCCTGCACGGACCAATTCATCTTTACACCCCATCTCAGTGGGGGAAAGAAAAGGAGGGAAGTCTTATACTTCTATTTCTATCTACTGATCAAAAAGATAAATCCAAACCCTTCTGCCAGCTAGGTAGCAGATAGGGAAAGGGCAAGAGCCAAAAAGGAAGCCTCAATCTCTTTCAAAGGAAGGTTAGTGAATTTAACTCTCTGGCTACTTACTCCCTCGTAGTTCTATTGAAATAAAATATAAGTGACCTTGGTGTGCATAGATATTTTCTGCAGAATTCCTTCCAGACCAGACAAAAAGGACAGGCAAACACATTCTAGAGCAGCAGCCTGGGATTAAGCTACTCAATAAGAGCAGATTCTGTATATTTGGCATAGGTTATTTCAATGTGTGTGCCTCACGTGACAACCCCCAAAATATCCCACCTGACCAAAAACCTCATGAGGAACAATAAAGCAAATTCAAAAATTAGAGTAAGAGAAAAGGAGGGAAGAGGTCCTTGATAGGGCCTTGGCCTGGGTGTCAGGGAGAATTCCAGTCACTGCTCTTCCCCTACTTATCTTAGATCTTAGGGTAGTGTGTATTGGGGGATGGGATAGTAAATCTCCCTAAGTAGTAAAGTCATCTTTCCAAACAAATGAGAGAATACATTTAAAGCACTATGCAAACCTTAAAGTGCTATATAAATATCAGCTATTATTACTGTTGTTGTTTGGGAAGGGAATAAGCACCTACTATGCACCAGGCACTATGCTAAGTGATTTACAAATATTAGCTCATTTGATCCTCACAACAGCTCTGGGAGGTAGGTGCTATTACTTAACCCTGTTTAACAGTTGAGGAAACTGAGGCAGCCGAAATTTAAGTAACTTGCTCATTTACTAAATGTGTTCGAAGTTGGATTTGAAATCAGATCTTCCTATTAGCTGCCTTTATTTGTTAACAAATAAAATGAGAGCATTGGATTGGATGATCTCTAAGTTCTTCCAGTTCTAGTATATATGATTAACTATATGCTATAAAGTGCAGATTCAAAAAGAAGCATTTATTTTTGAAATCTGTCCAAAGACCCCGAGGGAAGAATGTGCTTAATTTTAAGATTTCAAAATCTTCTTCCTCCAAGAATTGGGAGGCAATTTTTCACTTAAAGGATTATGCAAGGCTGCCCATTTTAAAGAATTTACTAACAGCCTCTAAGTTGGCAAAGATGGTCTTTTAAAAAATTTTATTGCTACCTTTTGTTTTTGTACTGTCTACATTTCCCAACGTATCTCTCCCTTCTCTAATGGGGCTATCCCTTAAAATAAGGAATGAAAAAGGAAAAAAATTCAGCAAAATTAACCTAAGCATTCAAAAAGTCTGATATTTTATGCAATGCATACTTCCTCATCTCTGCAGAGTCCTTTTGAATCCATTCATTATCATAGAGGGTACAGCTTCTGTAACTAAAGCCACCCTTCATTACATAAAACAGCAGATGACTGGACCAGTAGTCCATCTTAGAGCTTAGCTACCAAAGAAAATACCAGTCCATCTTAGAGCTTTGTGTTCCATTGCTCTAATTGTCCCTTGCCTTTTCTTCAAAATTATCACAAATAATAATGAATGCACATGTTTACACAGCACTTTAATATTTGCATAGCATTTCACATAAATTATTTCATTTGATAAACTCCGTTATCCTATTTCTCCATCCTAATGAGAATCAAATTGCCTGTTTTAACTTGGATATCTTAATTCAAAGGCCTATATATGTTTTCAAGCACTAAGCATCTTCCATTTTCTCCAGTTCATTTCTTCTTAAAGCTCAAGGACAAAACTAATAAATATGTCCTGCAAGACCTAAGTTAGGAATCAGAGAATGGGCACTGGGTCTTCTGTTATATGCAATTATATGGACCCAATATATTTCAAATGCTCATAAAAATGTCTGAAGAGGAATTTGGTTTAGAGTCAATTCTTTATTATTCACACTAATGTAAAGGTAGAGAGGCAGAGTTAATTTCCTCTTGTCCTCAAAAGGTTAATTCAAAAGTAATTTTATTTAAACATAAAATACAACCAGAAACACAGATAGATAGACACAAACACACACGCTCTATTGTATTTGTATGTAGACACTTCGCAGCTCAGCCCTATTTCTGTTAGAGGTATTAAACTGAGTACCAGAGAGAATAAGGCTATGCACAGAGCAGAAAAGTTGAGAATCCCTGTGACTATTTAATTTTTTTTTTTTTACCAGAGCTTCATTTCATTTGGAATGTATGCTATACCACAAAGAATCTTAGAGAGCTGCCTAGAGCAAAGATAGACTAAGTGACGTGCCTAGGATCACAAAGCTGGTAGGCAGAGATAAGGCTTGAACCCCGGGCCTCTCAACTCTAAAATCTGTTCTCTCTCATCCATCCATCCATCCATCCATCCATCCATCCATCCATCCATCCAT